>NW_027617449.1:0-116788 GCF_964187855.1 Myxine glutinosa
ACAATTTTCGCACTTGTGTTAGTGTTGAAAAACCACTTTTGCACTTGTGTTGGTGCAGGAAACCACTTTTGCACTTGTATTAGTGTGGAAAAAACACTTTTCGCACTTGTGTTAGTGTTGAAAACCACTTTTCGCACTTGTGTTAGTGTTGAAAAACCACTTTTCGCACTTGTGTTGGTGCAGGAAACCACTTTTGCACTTGTATTAGTGTGGAAAAAACACTTTTTGGACTTGTGATAGTGTTGAAAAACCACTTTTCGCACTTGTGTTAGTGTTGAAAAACCACTTTTCGCACTTGTGTTGGTGCAGGAAACCACTTTTGCACTTGTATTAGTGTGGAAAATCCACTTTTTGCACTTGTGATAGTGTTGAAAAACCACTTTTCGCACTTGTGTTAGTGTTGAAAAACCACTTTTTGCACTTGTGTTAGTGTTGAAAAACCACTTTTCGCACTTGTGTTGGTGTTGAAAAACCACTTTTCGCACATGTGTTGGTGCAGGAAACCACTTTTGCACTTGTATTAGTGTGGAAAAACCACTTTTTGCACTTGTGTTAGTGTTGAAAAACCACTTTTCGCACATGTGTTAGTGTTGAAAAACCACTTTTTGCACTTGTGTTAGTGTTGAAAAACCACTTTTCGCACTTGTGTTAGTGTTGAAAAACCACTTTTCGCACTTGTGTTGGTGCAGTAAACCACTTTTGCACTTGTATTAGTGTGGAAAAAACCACTTTTTGCACTTGTGATAGTGTTGAAAAACCACTTTTCGCACTTGTGTTAGTGTTGAAAAACCACTTTTCGCACTTGTGTTGGTGCAGGAAACCACTTTTGCACTTGTATTAGTGTGGAAAAAACACTTTTCGCACTTGTGTTAGTGTTGAAAAACCACTTTTCGCACTTGTGTTAGTGTTGAAAAACCACTTTTGCACTTGTGTTGGTGCAGGAAACCACTTTTGCACTTGTATTAGTGTGGAAAAAACACTTTTTGCACTTGTGATAGTGTTGAAAAACCACTTTTCGCACTTGTGTTAGTGTTGATAAACCACTTTTCGCACTTGTGTTATTGTTGAAAAACCACTTTTCGCACTTGTGTTGGTGCAGGAAACCACTTTTGCACTTGTATTAATGTGGAAAAAACACTTTTCGCACTTGTGTTAGTGTTGAAAAACCACTTTTCGCACTTGTGTTAGTGTTGAAAAACCACTTTTCGCACTTGTGTTGGTGCAGGAAACACTTTTGCACTTGTATTAGTGTGGAAAAAACACTTTTCGCACTTGTGTTAGTGTTGAAAAACACGTTTCGCACTTGTGTTCGTGTTGAAAAACCACTTTTCGCACTTGTGTTGGTGCAGGAAACCACTTTTGCACTTATATTAGTGTGGAAAAAACACATTTTGCACTTGTGGTAGTGTTGAAAAACCACTTTTCGCACTTGTGTTAGTGTTGAAAAACCACTTTTCGCACTTGTGTTAGTGTTGAAAACCACTTTTCGCACTTGTGTTGGTGCAGGAAACCACTTTTGCACTTGTATTAGTGTGGAAAAACCACTTTTCGCACTTGTGTTAGTGTTGAAATACCATTTTTCGCACTTGTGTTAGTGTTGAAAAACCACTTTTCGCACTTGTGTTGTTGCAGGAAACCACTTTTGCACTTGTATTAGTGTGGAAAAAACACTTTTTGCACTTGTGATAGTGTTGAAAACCACTTTTCGCACTTGTGTTAGTGTTGAAAAACCACTTTTCGAACTTGTGTTGGTGCAGGAAACCACTTTTGCACTTGTATTAGTGTGGAAAAACCACTTTTTGCACTTGTGATAGTGTTGAAAAACCCACTTTTCGCACTTCTGTTAGTGTTGAAAAACCACTTTTCGCACTTGTGTTGGTGCAGGAAACCACTTTTGCACTTGTATTAGTGTGGAAAAAACACTTTTGGACTTGTGATAGTGTTGAAAAACCACTTTTCGCACTTGTGTTAGTGTTGAAAAACCACTTTTCGCACTTGTGTTGGTGCAGGAAACCACTTTTGCACTTGTATTAGTGTGGAAAAACCACTTTTTGCACTTGTGATAGTGTTGAAAAACCACTTTTCGCACTTGTGTTAGTGTTGAAAAACCACTTTTTGCACTTGTGTTAGTGTTGAAAAACCACTTTTCGCACTTGTGTTGGTGCAGGAAACCACTTTTGCACTTGTATTAGTGTGGAAAAAACACTTTTCGCACTTGTGGTAGTGTTGAAAAACAACTTTTCGCACTTGTGTTAGTGTTGAAAAACCACTTATCGCACTTGTGTTAGTGTTGAAAAACCACTTTTTCGCACTTGTGTTGGTGCAGGAAACCACTTTTGCACTTGTATTAGTGTGGAAAAACCACTTTTCGCACTTGTGTTAGTGTTGAAATACCACTTTTCGCACTTCTGTTAGTGTTGAAAAACCACTTTTCGCACTTGTGTTGGTGCAGGAAACCACTTTTGCACTTGTATTAGTGTGGAAAAAACACTTTTTGGACTTGTGATAGTGTTGAAAAACCACTTTTCGCACTTGTGTTAGTGTTGAAAAACCACTTTTCCCACTTGTGTTGGTGCAGGAAACCACTTTTGCACTTGTATTAGTGTGGAAAAACCACTTTTTGCACTTGTGATAGTGTTGAAAAACCACTTTTCGCACTTGTGTTAGTGTTGAAAAACCACTTTTTGCACTTGTGTTAGTGTTGAAAAACCACTTTTCGCACTTGTGTTGGTGCAGGAAACCACTTTTGCACTTGTATTAGTGTGGAAAAAACACTTTTCGCACTTGTGTTAGTGTTGAAAAACCACATTTCGCACTTGTGTTAGTGTTGAAAAACCACTTTTTGCACTTGTGTTGGTGCAGGAAACCACTTTTGCACTTGTATTAGTGTGGAAAAAACACTTTTCGCACTTGTGTAGTGTGAAAAACCACTTTTCGCACTTGTGTTAGTGTTGAAAAACCACTTTGCACTTGTGTTGGTGCAGGAAACCACTTTTGCACTTGTATTAGTGTGGAAAAACACTTTTTGCACTTGTGATAGTGTTGAAAAACCACTTTTCGCACTTGTGTTAGTGTTGAAAAACCACTTTTCGCACTTGTGTTAGTGTTGAAAAACCACTTTTCGCACTTGTGTTGGTGCAGGAAACCACTTTTGCACTTGTATTAATGTGGAAAAAACACTTTTCGCACTTGTGTTAGTGTTGAAAAACCACTTTTCGCACTTGTGTTAGTGTTGAAAAACCACTTTTGCACTTGTGTTGGTGCAGGAAACCACTTTTCGCACTTGTGTTAGTGTGGAAAAAACACTTTTCACACTTGTGTTAGTGTTGAAAAACCACTTTTGCACTTGTGTTGGTGCAGGAAACCACTTTTGCACTTGTATTAGTGTGGAAAAACACTTTTCGCACTTGTGTTAGTGTTGAAAAACCACGTTTCGCACTTGTGTTCGTGTTGAAAAACCACTTTTCACACTTGTGTTGGTGCAGGAAACCACTTTTGCACTTATATTAGTATGGAAAAAACACTTTTTGCACTTGTGGTAGTGTTGAAAAACCATTTTTCGCACTTGTGTTAGTGTTGAAAAACCACTTTTCGCACTTGTGTTAGTGTTGAAAAACCACTTTTCGCACTTGTGTTGGTGCAGGAAACCACTTTTGCACTTGTATTAGTGTGGAAAAACCACTTTTCGCACTTGTGTTAGTGTTGAAAAACCACTTTTCGCACTTGTGTTAGTGTTGAAAAACCACTTTTCGCACTTGTGTTGGTGCAGGAAACCACTTTTGCACTTGTATTAGTGTGGAAAAAACACTTTTTGCACTTGTGATAGTGTTGAAAAACCACTTTTCGCACTTGTGTTAGTGTTGAAAAACCACTTTTCGCACTTGTGTTATTGTTGAAAAACCACTTTTCGCACTTGTGTTGGTGCAGGAAACCACTTTTGCACTTGTATTAATGTGGAAAAAACACTTTTCGCACTTGTGTTAGTGTTGAAAACCACTTTTCGCACTTGTGTTAGTGTTGAAAAACCACTTTTGCACTTGTGTTGGTGCAGGAAACCACTTTTCGCACTTGTGTTAGTGTGGAAAAAACACTTTTCGCACTTGTGTTAGTGTTGAAAAACCACTTTTGCACTTGTGTTGGTGCAGGAAACCACTTTTGCACTTGTATTAGTGTGGAAAAAACACTTTTCGCACTTGTGTTAGTGTTGAAAAACCACTTTTCGCACTTGTGTTAGTGTTGAAAAACCACTTTTCGCACTTGTGTTGGTGCAGGAAACCACTTTTGCACTTGTATTAGTGTGGAAAAAACACTTTTTGGACTTGTGATAGTGTTGAAAAACCACTTTTCTCACTTGTGTTAGTGTTGAAAAACCACTTTTCGCACTTGTGTTGGTGCAGGAAACCACTTTTGCACTTGTATTAGTGTGGAAAAACCACTTTTTGCACTTGTGATAGTGTTGAAAAACCACTTTTCGCACTTGTGTTAGTGTTGAAAAACCACTTTTTGCACTTGTGTTAGTGTTGAAAAACCACTTTTCGCACTTGTGTTGGTGCAGGAAACCACTTTTGCACTTGTATTAGTGTGGAAAAAACACTTTTCGCACTTGTGTTAGTGTTGAAAAACCACTTTTCGCACTTGTGTTAGTGTTGAAAAACCACTTTTGCACTTGTGTTGGTGCAGGAAACCACTTTTCGCACTTGTGTTAGTGTGGAAAAAACACTTTTCACACTTGTGTTAGTGTTGAAAAACCACTTTTGCACTTGTGTTGGTGCAGGAAACCACTTTTGCACTTGTATTAGTGTGGAAAAAACACTTTTCGCACTTGTGTTAGTGTTGAAAAACCACGTTTCGCACTTGTGTTCGTGTTGAAAAACCACTTTTCGCACTTGTGTTGGTGCAGGAAACCACTTTTGCACTTATATTAGTGTGGAAAAAACACTTTTTGCACTTGTGGTAGTGTTGAAAAACCATTTTTCGCACTTGTGTTAGTGTTGAAAAACCACTTTTCGCACTTGTGTTAGTGTTGAAAAACCACTTTTCGCACTTGTGTTGGTGCAGGAAACCACTTTTGCACTTGTATTAGTGTGGAAAAACCACTTTTCGCACTTGTGTTAGTGTTGAAAAACCACTTTTCGCACTTGTGTTAGTGTTGAAAAACCACTTTTCGCACTTGTGTTGGTGCAGGAAACCACTTTTGCACTTGTATTAGTGTGGAAAAAACACTTTTTGCACTTGTGATAGTGTTGAAAAACCACTTTTCGCACTTGTGTTAGTGTTGAAAAACCACTTTTCGCACTTGTGTTATTGTTGAAAAACCACTTTTCGCACTTGTGTTGGTGCATGAAACCACTTTTGCACTTGTATTAATGTGGAAAAAACACTTTTCGCACTTGTGTTAGTGTTGAAAAACCACTTTTCGCACTTGTGTTAGTGTTGAAAAACCACTTTTGCACTTGTGTTGGTGCAGGAAACCACTTTTCGCACTTGTGTTAGTGTGGAAAAAACAATTTTCGCACTTGTGTTAGTGTTGAAAAACCACTTTTGCACTTGTGTTGGTGCAGGAAACCACTTTTGCACTTGTATTAGTGTGGAAAAAACACTTTTCGCACTTGTGTTAGTGTTGAAAAACCACTTTTCGCACTTGTGTTAGTGTTGAAAAACCACTTTTCGCACTTGTGTTGGTGCAGGAAACCACTTTTGCACTTGTATTAGTGTGGAAAAAACACTTTTTGGACTTGTGATAGTGTTGAAAAACCACTTTTCGCACTTGTGTTAGTGTTGAAAAACCACTTTTCGCACTTGTGTTGGTGCAGGAAACCACTTTTGCACTTGTATTAGTGTGGAAAATCCACTTTTTGCACTTGTGATAGTGTTGAAAAACCACTTTTCGCACTTGTGTTAGTGTTGAAAAACCACTTTTTGCACTTGTGTTAGTGTTGAAAAACCACTTTTCGCACTTGTGTTGGTGTTGAAAAACCACTTTTCGCACATGTGTTGGTGCAGGAAACCACTTTTGCACTTGTATTAGTGTGGAAAAACCACTTTTTGCACTTGTGTTAGTGTTGAAAAACCACTTTTCGCACATGTGTTAGTGTTGAAAAACCACTTTTTGCACTTGTGTTAGTGTTGAAAAACCACTTTTCGCACTTGTGTTAGTGTTGAAAAACCACTTTTCGCACTTGTGTTGGTGCAGTAAACCACTTTTGCACTTGTATTAGTGTGGAAAAACCACTTTTTGCACTTGTGATAGTGTTGAAAAACCACTTTTCGCACTTGTGTTAGTGTTGAAAAACCACTTTTCGCACTTGTGTTGGTGCAGGAAACCACTTTTGCACTTGTATTAGTGTGGAAAAAACACTTTTCGCACTTGTGTTAGTGTTGAAAAACCACTTTTCGCACTTGTGTTAGTGTTGAAAAACCACTTTTGCACTTGTGTTGGTGCAGGAAACCACTTTTGCACTTGTATTAGTGTGGAAAAAACACTTTTTGCACTTGTGATAGTGTTGAAAAACCACTTTTCGCACTTGTGTTAGTGTTGATAAACCACTTTTCGCACTTGTGTTATTGTTGAAAAACCACTTTTCGCACTTGTGTTGGTGCAGGAAACCACTTTTGCACTTGTATTAATGTGGAAAAAACACTTTTCGCACTTGTGTTAGTGTTGAAAAACCACTTTTCGCACTTGTGTTAGTGTTGAAAAACCACTTTTCGCACTTGTGTTGGTGCAGGAAACCACTTTTGCACTTGTATTAGTGTGGAAAAAACACTTTTCGCACTTGTGTTAGTGTTGAAAAACCACGTTTCGCACTTGTGTTCGTGTTGAAAAACCACTTTTCGCACTTGTGTTGGTGCAGGAAACCACTTTTGCACTTATATTAGTGTGGAAAAAACACATTTTGCACTTGTGGTAGTGTTGAAAAACCACTTTTCGCACTTGTGTTAGTGTTGAAAAACCACTTTTCGCACTTGTGTTAGTGTTGAAAAACCACTTTTCGCACTTGTGTTGGTGCAGGAAACCACTTTTGCACTTGTATTAGTGTGGAAAAACCACTTTTCGCACTTGTGTTAGTGTTGAAATACCATTTTTCGCACTTGTGTTAGTGTTGAAAAACCACTTTTCGCACTTGTGTTGTTGCAGGAAACCACTTTTGCACTTGTATTAGTGTGGAAAAAACACTTTTTGCACTTGTGATAGTGTTGAAAAACCACTTTTCGCACTTGTGTTAGTGTTGAAAAACCACTTTTCGAACTTGTGTTGGTGCAGGAAACCACTTTTGCACTTGTATTAGTGTGGAAAAACCACTTTTTGCACTTGTGATAGTGTTGAAAAACCACTTTTCGCACTTCTGTTAGTGTTGAAAAACCACTTTTCGCACTTGTGTTGGTGCAGGAAACCACTTTTGCACTTGTATTAGTGTGGAAAAAACACTTTTTGGACTTGTGATAGTGTTGAAAAACCACTTTTCGCACTTGTGTTAGTGTTGAAAAACCACTTTTCGCACTTGTGTTGGTGCAGGAAACCACTTTTGCACTTGTATTAGTGTGGAAAAACCACTTTTTGCACTTGTGATAGTGTTGAAAAACCACTTTTCGCACTTGTGTTAGTGTTGAAAAACCACTTTTTGCACTTGTGTTAGTGTTGAAAAACCACTTTTCGCACTTGTGTTGGTGCAGGAAACCACTTTTGCACTTGTATTAGTGTGGAAAAAACACTTTTCGCACTTGTGTTAGTGTTGAAAAACCACATTTCGCACTTGTGTTAGTGTTGAAAAACCACTTTTTGCACTTGTGTTGGTGCAGGAAACCACTTTTGCACTTGTATTAGTGTGGAAAAAACACTTTTCGCACTTGTGGTAGTGTTGAAAAACAACTTTTCGCACTTGTGTTAGTGTTGAAAAACCACTTATCGCACTTGTGTTAGTGTTGAAAAACCACTTTTCGCACTTGTGTTGGTGCAGGAAACCACTTTTGCACTTGTATTAGTGTGGAAAAACCACTTTTTGCACTTGTGATAGTGTTGAAAAACCACTTTTCGCACTTGTGTTAGTGTTGAAAAACCACTTTTTGCACTTGTGTTAGTGTTGAAAAACCACTTTTCGCACTTGTGTTGGTGCAGGAAACCACTTTTGCACTTGTATTAGTGTGGAAAAAACACTTTTCGCACTTGTGTTAGTGTTGAAAAACCACATTTCGCACTTGTGTTAGTGTTGAAAAACCACTTTTTGCACTTGTGTTGGTGCAGGAAACCACTTTTGCACTTGTATTAGTGTGGAAAAAACACTTTTCGCACTTGTGGTAGTGTTGAAAAACAACTTTTCGCACTTGTGTTAGTGTTGAAAAACCACTTATCGCACTTGTGTTAGTGTTGAAAAACCACTTTTCGCACTTGTGTTGGTGCAGGAAACCACTTTTGCACTTGTATTAGTGTGGAAAAACCACTTTTCGCACTTGTGTTAGTGTTGAAATACCACTTTTCGCACTTCTGTTAGTGTTGAAAAACCACTTTTCGCACTTGTGTTGGTGCAGGAAACCACTTTTGCACTTGTATTAGTGTGGAAAAAACACTTTTTGGACTTGTGATAGTGTTGAAAAACCACTTTTCGCACTTGTGTTAGTGTTGAAAAACCACTTTTCCCACTTGTGTTGGTGCAGGAAACCACTTTTGCACTTGTATTAGTGTGGAAAAACCACTTTTTGCACTTGTGATAGTGTTGAAAAACCACTTTTCGCACTTGTGTTAGTGTTGAAAAACCACTTTTTGCACTTGTGTTAGTGTTGAAAAACCACTTTTCGCACTTGTGTTGGTGCAGGAAACCACTTTTGCACTTGTATTAGTGTGGAAAAAACACTTTTCGCACTTGTGTTAGTGTTGAAAAACCACATTTCGCACTTGTGTTAGTGTTGAAAAACCACTTTTTGCACTTGTGTTGGTGCAGGAAACCACTTTTGCACTTGTATTAGTGTGGAAAAAACACTTTTCGCACTTGTGTTAGTGTTGAAAAACCACTTTTCGCACTTGTGTTAGTGTTGAAAAACCACTTTTGCACTTGTGTTGGTGCAGGAAACCACTTTTGCACTTGTATTAGTGTGGAAAAAACACTTTTTGCACTTGTGATAGTGTTGAAAAACCACTTTTCGCACTTGTGTTAGTGTTGAAAAACCACTTTTCGCACTTGTGTTAGTGTTGAAAAACCACTTTTCGCACTTGTGTTGGTGCAGGAAACCACTTTTGCACTTGTATTAATGTGGAAAAAACACTTTTCGCACTTGTGTTAGTGTTGAAAAACCACTTTTCGCACTTGTGTTAGTGTTGAAAAACCACTTTTGCACTTGTGTTGGTGCAGGAAACCACTTTTCGCACTTGTGTTAGTGTGGAAAAAACACTTTTCACACTTGTGTTAGTGTTGAAAAACCACTTTTGCACTTGTGTTGGTGCAGGAAACCACTTTTGCACTTGTATTAGTGTGGAAAAAACACTTTTCGCACTTGTGTTAGTGTTGAAAAACCACGTTTCGCACTTGTGTTCGTGTTGAAAAACCACTTTTCGCACTTGTGTTGGTGCAGGAAACCACTTTTGCACTTATATTAGTATGGAAAAAACACTTTTTGCACTTGTGGTAGTGTTGAAAAACCATTTTTCGCACTTGTGTTAGTGTTGAAAAACCACTTTTCGCACTTGTGTTAGTGTTGAAAAACCACTTTTCGCACTTGTGTTGGTGCAGGAAACCACTTTTGCACTTGTATTAGTGTGGAAAAACCACTTTTCGCACTTGTGTTAGTGTTGAAAAACCACTTTTCGCACTTGTGTTAGTGTTGAAAAACCACTTTTCGCACTTGTGTTGGTGCAGGAAACCACTTTTGCACTTGTATTAGTGTGGAAAAAACACTTTTTGCACTTGTGATAGTGTTGAAAAACCACTTTTCGCACTTGTGTTAGTGTTGAAAAACCACTTTTCGCACTTGTGTTATTGTTGAAAAACCACTTTTCGCACTTGTGTTGGTGCAGGAAACCACTTTTGCACTTGTATTAATGTGGAAAAAACACTTTTCGCACTTGTGTTAGTGTTGAAAAACCACTTTTCGCACTTGTGTTAGTGTTGAAAAACCACTTTTGCACTTGTGTTGGTGCAGGAAACCACTTTTCGCACTTGTGTTAGTGTGGAAAAAACACTTTTCGCACTTGTGTTAGTGTTGAAAAACCACTTTTGCACTTGTGTTGGTGCAGGAAACCACTTTTGCACTTGTATTAGTGTGGAAAAAACACTTTTCGCACTTGTGTTAGTGTTGAAAAACCACTTTTCGCACTTGCGTTAGTGTTGAAAAACCACTTTTCGCACTTGTGTTGGTGCAGGAAACCACTTTTGCACTTGTATTAGTGTGGAAAAAACACTTTTTGGACTTGTGATAGTGTTGAAAAACCACTTTTCTCACTTGTGTTAGTGTTGAAAAACCACTTTTCGCACTTGTGTTGGTGCAGGAAACCACTTTTGCACTTGTATTAGTGTGGAAAAACCACTTTTTGCACTTGTGATAGTGTTGAAAAACCACTTTTCGCACTTGTGTTAGTGTTGAAAAACCACTTTTTGCACTTGTGTTAGTGTTGAAAAACCACTTTTCGCACTTGTGTTGGTGCAGGAAACCACTTTTGCACTTGTATTAGTGTGGAAAAAACACTTTTCGCACTTGTGTTAGTGTTGAAAAACCACTTTTCGCACTTGTGTTAGTGTTGAAAAACCACTTTTGCACTTGTGTTGGTGCAGGAAACCACTTTTCGCACTTGTGTTAGTGTGGAAAAAACACTTTTCACACTTGTGTTAGTGTTGAAAAACCACTTTTGCACTTGTGTTGGTGCAGGAAACCACTTTTGCACTTGTATTAGTGTGGAAAAAACACTTTTCGCACTTGTGTTAGTGTTGAAAAACCACGTTTCGCACTTGTGTTCGTGTTGAAAAACCACTTTTCGCACTTGTGTTGGTGCAGGAAACCACTTTTGCACTTATATTAGTGTGGAAAAAACACTTTTTGCACTTGTGGTAGTGTTGAAAAACCATTTTTCGCACTTGTGTTAGTGTTGAAAAACCACTTTTCGCACTTGTGTTAGTGTTGAAAAACCACTTTTCGCACTTGTGTTGGTGCAGGAAACCACTTTTGCACTTGTATTAGTGTGGAAAAACCACTTTTCGCACTTGTGTTAGTGTTGAAAAACCACTTTTCGCACTTGTGTTAGTGTTGAAAAACCACTTTTCGCACTTGTGTTGGTGCAGGAAACCACTTTTGCACTTGTATTAGTGTGGAAAAAACACTTTTTGCACTTGTGATAGTGTTGAAAAACCACTTTTCGCACTTGTGTTAGTGTTGAAAAACCACTTTTCGCACTTGTGTTATTGTTGAAAAACCACTTTTCGCACTTGTGTTGGTGCAGGAAACCACTTTTGCACTTGTATTAATGTGGAAAAAACACTTTTCGCACTTGTGTTAGTGTTGAAAAACCACTTTTCGCACTTGTGTTAGTGTTGAAAAACCACTTTTGCACTTGTGTTGGTGCAGGAAACCACTTTTCGCACTTGTGTTAGTGTGGAAAAAACACTTTTCGCACTTGTGTTAGTGTTGAAAAACCACTTTTGCACTTGTGTTGGTGCAGGAAACCACTTTTGCACTTGTATTAGTGTGGAAAAAACACTTTTCGCACTTGTGTTAGTGTTGAAAAACCACTTTTCGCACTTGTGTTAGTGTTGAAAAACCACTTTTCGCACTTGTGTTGGTGCAGGAAACCACTTTTGCACTTGTATTAGTGTGGAAAAAACACTTTTTGGACTTGTGATAGTGTTGAAAAACCACTTTTCGCACTTGTGTTAGTGTTGAAAAACCACTTTTCGCACTTGTGTTGGTGCAGGAAACCACTTTTGCACTTGTATTAGTGTGGAAAAACCACTTTTTGCACTTGTGATAGTGTTGAAAAACCACTTTTCGCACTTGTGTTAGTGTTGAAAAACCACTTTTTGCACTTGTGTTAGTGTTGAAAAACCACTTTTCGCACTTGTGTTGGTGTTGAAAAACCACTTTTCGCACATGTGTTGGTGCAGGAATCCACTTTTGCACTTGTATTAGTGTGGAAAAACCACTTTTTGCACTTGTGTTAGTGTTGAAAAACCACTTTTCGCACATGTGTTAGTGTTGAAAAACCACTTTTTGCACTTGTGTTAGTGTTGAAAAACCACTTTTCGCACTTGTGTTAGTGTTGAAAAACCACTTTTCGCACTTGTGTTGGTGCAGTAAACCACTTTTGCACTTGTATTAGTGTGGAAAAACCACTTTTTGCACTTGTGATAGTGTTGAAAAACCACTTTTCGCACTTGTGTTAGTGTTGAAAAACCACTTTTCGCACTTGTGTTGGTGCAGGAAACCACTTTTGCACTTGTATTAGTGTGGAAAAAACACTTTTCGCACTTGTGTTAGTGTTGAAAAACCACTTTTCGCACTTGTGTTAGTGTTGAAAAACCACTTTTGCACTTGTGTTGGTGCAGGAAACCACTTTTGCACTTGTATTAGTGTGGAAAAAACACTTTTTGCACTTGTGATAGTGTTGAAAAACCACTTTTCGCACTTGTGTTAGTGTTGAAAAACCACTTTTCGCACTTGTGTTGGTGCAGGAAACCACTTTTGCACTTGTATTAGTGTGGAAAAACCACTTTTTGCACTTGTGATAGTGTTGAAAAACCACTTTTCGCACTTGTGTTAGTGTTGAAAAACCACTTTTTGCACTTGTGTTAGTGTTGAAAAACCACTTTTCGCACTTGTGTTGGTGTTGAAAAACCACTTTTCGCACATGTGTTGGTGCAGGAATCCACTTTTGCACTTGTATTAGTGTGGAAAAACCACTTTTTGCACTTGTGTTAGTGTTGAAAAACCACTTTTCGCACATGTGTTAGTGTTGAAAAACCACTTTTTGCACTTGTGTTAGTGTTGAAAAACCACTTTTCGCACTTGTGTTAGTGTTGAAAAACCACTTTTCGCACTTGTGTTGGTGCAGTAAACCACTTTTGCACTTGTATTAGTGTGGAAAAACCACTTTTTGCACTTGTGATAGTGTTGAAAAACCACTTTTCGCACTTGTGTTAGTGTTGAAAAACCACTTTTCGCACTTGTGTTGGTGCAGGAAACCACTTTTGCACTTGTATTAGTGTGGAAAAAACACTTTTCGCACTTGTGTTAGTGTTGAAAAACCACTTTTCGCACTTGTGTTAGTGTTGAAAAACCACTTTTGCACTTGTGTTGGTGCAGGAAACCACTTTTGCACTTGTATTAGTGTGGAAAAAACACTTTTTGCACTTGTGATAGTGTTGAAAAACCACTTTTCGCACTTGTGATAGTGTTGAAAAACCACTTTTCGCACTTGTGTTAGTGTTGAAAAACCACTTTTCGCACTTGTGTTGGTGCAGGAAACCACTTTTGCACTTGTATTAGTGTGGAAAAAACACTTTTCGCACTTGTGTTAGTGTTGAAAAACCACTTTTCGCACTTGTGTTAGTGTTGAAAAACCACTTTTGCACTTGTGTTGGTGCAGGAAACCACTTTTGCACTTGTATTAGTGTGGAAAAAACACTTTTTGCACTTGTGATAGTGTTGAAAAACCACTTTTCGCACTTGTGTTAGTGTTGATAAACCACTTTTCGCACTTGTGTTATTGTTGAAAAACCACTTTTCGCACTTGTGTTGGTGCAGGAAACCACTTTTGCACTTGTATTAATGTGGAAAAAACACTTTTCGCACTTGTGTTAGTGTTGAAAAACCACTTTTCGCACTTGTGTTAGTGTTGAAAAACCACTTTTCGCACTTGTGTTGGTGCAGGAAACCACTTTTGCACTTGTATTAGTGTGGAAAAAACACTTTTCGCACTTGTGTTAGTGTTGAAAAACCACGTTTCGCACTTGTGTTCGTGTTGAAAAACCACTTTTCGCACTTGTGTTGGTGCAGGAAACCACTTTTGCACTTATATTAGTGTGGAAAAAACACATTTTGCACTTGTGGTAGTGTTGAAAAACCACTTTTCGCACTTGTGTTAGTGTTGAAAAACCACTTTTCGCACTTGTGTTAGTGTTGAAAAACCACTTTTCGCACTTGTGTTGGTGCAGGAAACCACTTTTGCACTTGTATTAGTGTGGAAAAACCACTTTTCGCACTTGTGTTAGTGTTGAAATACCATTTTTCGCACTTGTGTTAGTGTTGAAAAACCACTTTTCGCACTTGTGTTGTTGCAGGAAACCACTTTTGCACTTGTATTAGTGTGGAAAAACCACTTTTCGCACTTGTGTTAGTGTTGAAATACCATTTTCGCACTTGTGTTAGTGTTGAAAAACCACTTTTCGCACTTGTGTTAGTGTTGAAAAACCACTTTTCGCACTTGTGTTAGTGTTGAAAAACCACTTTTGCACTTGTGTTGGTGCAGGAAACCACTTTTCGCACTTGTGTTAGTGTGGAAAAAACACTTTTCGCACTTGTGTTAGTGTTGAAAAACCACTTTTGCACTTGTGTTGGTGCAGGAAACCACTTTTGCACTTGTATTAGTGTGGAAAAAACACTTTTCGCACTTGTGTTAGTGTTGAAAAACCACTTTTCGCACTTGCGTTAGTGTTGAAAAACCACTTTTCGCACTTGTGTTGGTGCAGGAAACCACTTTTGCACTTGTATTAGTGTGGAAAAAACACTTTTTGGACTTGTGATAGTGTTGAAAAACCACTTTTCTCACTTGTGTTAGTGTTGAAAAACCACTTTTCGCACTTGTGTTGGTGCAGGAAACCACTTTTGCACTTGTATTAGTGTGGAAAAACCACTTTTTGCACTTGTGATAGTGTTGAAAAACCACTTTTCGCACTTGTGTTAGTGTTGAAAAACCACTTTTTGCACTTGTGTTAGTGTTGAAAAACCACTTTTCGCACTTGTGTTGGTGCAGGAAACCACTTTTGCACTTGTATTAGTGTGGAAAAAACACTTTTCGCACTTGTGTTAGTGTTGAAAAACCACTTTTCGCACTTGTGTTAGTGTTGAAAAACCACTTTTGCACTTGTGTTGGTGCAGGAAACCACTTTTCGCACTTGTGTTAGTGTGGAAAAAACACTTTTCACACTTGTGTTAGTGTTGAAAAACCACTTTTGCACTTGTGTTGGTGCAGGAAACCACTTTTGCACTTGTATTAGTGTGGAAAAAACACTTTTCGCACTTGTGTTAGTGTTGAAAAACCACGTTTCGCACTTGTGTTCGTGTTGAAAAACCACTTTTCGCACTTGTGTTGGTGCAGGAAACCACTTTTGCACTTATATTAGTGTGGAAAAAACACTTTTTGCACTTGTGGTAGTGTTGAAAAACCATTTTTCGCACTTGTGTTAGTGTTGAAAAACCACTTTTCGCACTTGTGTTAGTGTTGAAAAACCACTTTTCGCACTTGTGTTGGTGCAGGAAACCACTTTTGCACTTGTATTAGTGTGGAAAAACCACTTTTCGCACTTGTGTTAGTGTTGAAAAACCACTTTTCGCACTTGTGTTAGTGTTGAAAAACCACTTTTCGCACTTGTGTTGGTGCAGGAAACCACTTTTGCACTTGTATTAGTGTGGAAAAAACACTTTTTGCACTTGTGATAGTGTTGAAAAACCACTTTTCGCACTTGTGTTAGTGTTGAAAAACCACTTTTCGCACTTGTGTTATTGTTGAAAAACCACTTTTCGCACTTGTGTTGGTGCAGGAAACCACTTTTGCACTTGTATTAATGTGGAAAAAACACTTTTCGCACTTGTGTTAGTGTTGAAAAACCACTTTTCGCACTTGTGTTAGTGTTGAAAAACCACTTTTGCACTTGTGTTGGTGCAGGAAACCACTTTTCGCACTTGTGTTAGTGTGGAAAAAACACTTTTCGCACTTGTGTTAGTGTTGAAAAACCACTTTTGCACTTGTGTTGGTGCAGGAAACCACTTTTGCACTTGTATTAGTGTGGAAAAAACACTTTTCGCACTTGTGTTAGTGTTGAAAAACCACTTTTCGCACTTGTGTTAGTGTTGAAAAACCACTTTTCGCACTTGTGTTGGTGCAGGAAACCACTTTTGCACTTGTATTAGTGTGGAAAAAACACTTTTTGGACTTGTGATAGTGTTGAAAAACCACTTTTCGCACTTGTGTTAGTGTTGAAAAACCACTTTTCGCACTTGTGTTGGTGCAGGAAACCACTTTTGCACTTGTATTAGTGTGGAAAAACCACTTTTTGCACTTGTGATAGTGTTGAAAAACCACTTTTCGCACTTGTGTTAGTGTTGAAAAACCACTTTTTGCACTTGTGTTAGTGTTGAAAAACCACTTTTCGCACTTGTGTTGGTGTTGAAAAACCACTTTTCGCACATGTGTTGGTGCAGGAATCCACTTTTGCACTTGTATTAGTGTGGAAAAACCACTTTTTGCACTTGTGTTAGTGTTGAAAAACCACTTTTCGCACATGTGTTAGTGTTGAAAAACCACTTTTTGCACTTGTGTTAGTGTTGAAAAACCACTTTTCGCACTTGTGTTAGTGTTGAAAAACCACTTTTCGCACTTGTGTTGGTGCAGTAAACCACTTTTGCACTTGTATTAGTGTGGAAAAACCACTTTTTGCACTTGTGATAGTGTTGAAAAACCACTTTTCGCACTTGTGTTAGTGTTGAAAAACCACTTTTCGCACTTGTGTTGGTGCAGGAAACCACTTTTGCACTTGTATTAGTGTGGAAAAAACACTTTTCGCACTTGTGTTAGTGTTGAAAAACCACTTTTCGCACTTGTGTTAGTGTTGAAAAACCACTTTTGCACTTGTGTTGGTGCAGGAAACCACTTTTGCACTTGTATTAGTGTGGAAAAAACACTTTTTGCACTTGTGATAGTGTTGAAAAACCACTTTTCGCACTTGTGTTAGTGTTGATAAACCACTTTTCGCACTTGTGTTATTGTTGAAAAACCACTTTTCGCACTTGTGTTGGTGCAGGAAACCACTTTTGCACTTGTATTAATGTGGAAAAAACACTTTTCGCACTTGTGTTAGTGTTGAAAAACCACTTTTCGCACTTGTGTTAGTGTTGAAAAACCACTTTTCGCACTTGTGTTGGTGCAGGAAACCACTTTTGCACTTGTATTAGTGTGGAAAAAACACTTTTCGCACTTGTGTTAGTGTTGAAAAACCACGTTTCGCACTTGTGTTCGTGTTGAAAAACCACTTTTCGCACTTGTGTTGGTGCAGGAAACCACTTTTGCACTTATATTAGTGTGGAAAAAACACATTTTGCACTTGTGGTAGTGTTGAAAAACCACTTTTCGCACTTGTGTTAGTGTTGAAAAACCACTTTTCGCACTTGTGTTAGTGTTGAAAAACCACTTTTCGCACTTGTGTTGGTGCAGGAAACCACTTTTGCACTTGTATTAGTGTGGAAAAACCACTTTTCGCACTTGTGTTAGTGTTGAAATACCATTTTTCGCACTTGTGTTAGTGTTGAAAAACCACTTTTCGCACTTGTGTTGTTGCAGGAAACCACTTTTGCACTTGTATTAGTGTGGAAAAAACACTTTTTGCACTTGTGATAGTGTTGAAAAACCACTTTTCGCACTTGTGTTAGTGTTGAAAAACCACTTTTCGAACTTGTGTTGGTGCAGGAAACCACTTTTGCACTTGTATTAGTGTGGAAAAACCACTTTTTGCACTTGTGATAGTGTTGAAAAACCACTTTTCGCACTTGTGTTGGTGTTGAAAAACCACTTTTCGCACATGTGTTGGTGCAGGAAACCATGTTTGCACTTGTATTAGTGTGGAAAAACCACTTTTTGCACTTGTGTTAGTGTTGAAAAACCACTTTTCGCACTTGTGTTAGTGTTTAAAAACCACTCTTTGCACTTGTGTTAGTGTTGAAAAACCACTTTTTGCACTTGTGTTAGTGTTGAAAAACCACTTTTCGCACTTGTGTTGGTGCAGTAAACCACTTTTGCACTTGTATTAGTGTGGAAAAACCACTTTTTGCACTTGTGATAGTGTTGAAAAACCACTTTTCGCACTTGTGTTAGTGTTGAAAAAACCACTTTTCGCACTTGTGTTGGTGCAGGAAACCACTTTTGCACTTGTATTAGTGTGGAAAAACCACTTTTCGCACTTGTGTTAGTGTTGAAATACCACTTTTCGCACTTCTGTTAGTGTTGAAAAACCACTTTTCGCACTTGTGTTGGTGCAGGAAACCACTTTTGCACTTGTATTAGTGTGGAAAAACACTTTTTGCACTTGTGATAGTGTTGAAAAACCACTTTTCGCACTTGTGTTAGTGTTGAAAAACCACTTTTCGCACTAGTGTTGGTGCAGGAAACCACTTTAGCACTTGTATTAGTGTGGAAAAACCACTTTTTGCACTTGTGATAGTGTTGAAAAACACTTTTCGCACTTGTGTTGGTGTTGAAAAACCACTTTTCGCACATGTGTTGGTGCAGGAAACCACTTTTGCACTTGTATTAGTGTGGAAAAGCCACTTTTTGCACTTGTGTTAGTGTTGAAAAACCACTTTTCGCATTTGTGTTAGTGTTGAAAAACCACTTTTTGCACTTGTGTTAGTGTTGAAAAACCACTTTTCGCACTTGTGTTGGTGCAGGAAACCACTTTTGCACTTGTATTAGTGTGGAAAAAACACTTTTCGCACTTGTGTTAGTGTTGAAAAACCACATTTCGCACTTGTGTTAGTGTTGAAAACCACTTTTCGCACTTGTGTTGGTGCAGGAAACCACTTTTGCACTTGTATTAGTGTGGAAAAAACACTTTTCGCACTTGTGTTAGTGTTGAAAAACCACTTTTCGCACTTGTGTTAGTGTTGAAAAACCACTTTTGCACTTGTGTTGGTGCAGGAAACCACTTTTGCACTTGTGTGGAAAAAACACTTTTTGCACTTGTGGTAGTGTTGAAAAAACACTTTTCGCACATGTGTTAGTGTTGAAAACCAATTTTCGCACTTGTGTTAGTGTTGAAAAACCACTTTTCGCACTGTGTTGGTGCAGGAAACCACTTTTGCACTTGTATTAATGTGGAAAAAACACTTTTCGCACTTGTGTTAGTGTTGAAAAACCACTTTTCGCACTTGTGTTAGTGTTGAAATACCACTTTTCGCACTTGTGTTAGTGTTGAAAAACCACTTTTCGCACTTGTGTTGGTGCAGGAAACCACTTTTGCACTTGTATTAGTGTGGAAAAAACACTTTTTGGACTTGTGATAGTGTTGAAAAACCACTTTTCGCACTTGTGTTAGTGTTGAAAAACCACTTTTCGCACTTGTGTTGGTGCAGGAAACCACTTTTGCACTTGTATTAGTGTGGAAAAACCACTTTTTGCACTTGTGATAGTGTTGAAAAACCACTTTTCGCACTTGTGTTAGTGTTGAAAAACCACTTTTTGCACTTGTGTTAGTGTTGAAAAACCACTTTTCGCACTTGTGTTGGTGTTGAAAAACCACTTTTCGCACATGTGTTGGTGCAGGAAACCACTTTTGCACTTGTATTAGTGTGGAAAAACCACTTTTTGCACTTGTGTTAGTGTTGAAAAACCACTTTTCGCACATGTATTAGTGTTGAAAAACCACTTTTTGCACTTGTGTTAGTGTTGAAAAACCACTTTTCGCACTTGTGTTAGTGTTGAAAAACCACTTTTCGCACTTGTGTTGGTGCATTAAACCACTTTTGCACTTGTATTAGTGTGGAAAAACCACTTTTTGCACTTGTGATAGTGTTGAAAAACCACTTTTCGCACTTGTGTTAGTGTTGAAAAACCACTTTTCGCACTTGTGTTGGTGCAGGAAACCACTTTTGCACTTGTATTAGTGTGGAAAAAACACTTTTCGCACTTGTGTTAGTGTTGAAAAACCACTTTTCGCACTTGTGTTAGTGTTGAAAAACCACTTTTGCACTTGTGTTGGTGCAGGAAACCACTTTTGCACTTGTATTAGTGTGGAAAAAACACTTTTTGCACTTGTGATAGTGTTGAAAAACCACTTTTCGCACTTGTGTTAGTGTTGAAAAACCACTTTTCGCACTTGTGTTATTGTTGAAAAACCACTTTTCGCACTTGTGTTGGTGCAGGAAACCACTTTTGCACTTGTATTAATGTGGAAAAAACACTTTTCGCACTTGTGTTAGTGTTGAAAAACCACTTTTCGCACTTGTGTTAGTGTTGAAAAACCACTTTTCGCACTTGTGTTGGTGCAGGAAACCACTTTTGCACTTGTATTAGTGTGGAAAAAATACTTTTTGGACTTGTGATAGTGTTGAAAAACCACTTTTCGCACTTGTGTTAGTGTTGAAAAACCACTTTTCGCACTTGTGTTGGTGCAGGAAACCACTTTTGCACTTGTATTAGTGTGGAAAAACCACTTTTTGCACTTGTGATAGTGTTGAAAAACCATTTTCGCACTTGTGTTAGTGTTGAAAAACCACTTTTTGCACTTGTGTTAGTGTTGAAAAACCACTTTTCGCACTTGTGTTGGTGTTGAAAAACCACTTTTCGCACATGTGTTGGTGCAGGAAACCACTTTTGCACTTGTATTAGTGTGGAAAAACCACTTTTTGCACTTGTGTTAGTGTTGAAAAACCACTTTTCGCACATGTGTTAGTGTTGAAAAACCACTTTTTGCACTTGTGTTAGTGTTGAAAAACCACTTTTCGCACTTGTGTTAGTGTTGAAAAACCACTTTTCGCACTTGTGTTGGTGCAGTAAACCACTTTTGCACTTGTATTAGTGTGGAAAAACCACTTTTTGCACTTGTGATAGTGTTGAAAAACCACTTTTCGCACTTGTGTTAGTGTTGAAAAACCACTTTTCGCACTTGTGTTGGTGCAGGAAACCACTTTAGCACTTGTATTAGTGTGGAAAAACCACTTTTTGCACTTGTGATAGTGTTGAAAAACCACTTTTCGCACTTGTGTTGGTGTTGAAAAACCACTTTTCGCACATGTGTTGGTGCAGGAAACCACTTTTGCACTTGTATTAGTGTGGAAAAGCCACTTTTTGCACTTGTGTTAGTGTTGAAAAACCACTTTTCGCATTTGTGTTAGTGTTGAAAAACCACTTTTTGCACTTGTGTTAGTGTTGAAAAACCACTTTTCGCACTTGTGTTGGTGCAGGAAACCACTTTTGCACTTGTATTGGTGTGGAAAAAACACTTTTCGCACTTGTGTTAGTGTTGAAAAACCACATTTCGCACTTGTGTTAGTGTTGAAAAACCACTTTTCGCACTTGTGTTGGTGCAGGAAACCACTTTTGCACTTGTATTAGTGTGGAAAAAACACTTTTCGCACTTGTGTTAGTGTTGAAAAACCACTTTTCGCACTTGTGTTAGTGTTGAAAAACCACTTTTGCACTTGTGTTGGTGCAGGAAACCACTTTTGCACTTGTATTAGTGTGGAAAAAACACTTTTTGCACTTGTGGTAGTGTTGAAAAAACACTTTTCGCACTTGTGTTAGTGTTGAAATACCACTTTTCGCACTTGTGTTAGTGTTGAAAAACCACTTTTGCACTTGTGTTAGTGTTGAAAAACCACTTTTCGCACTTGTGTTGGTGCAGGAAACCACTTTTGCACTTGTATTAGTGTGGAAAAAACACTTTTTGGACTTGTGATAGTGTTGAAAAACCACTTTTCGCACTTGTGTTAGTGTTGAAAAACCACTTTTCGCACTTGTGTTGGTGCAGGAAACCACTTTTGCACTTGTATTAGTGTGGAAAAACCACTTTTTGCACTTGTGATAGTGTTGAAAAACCACTTTTCGCACTTGTGTTAGTGTTGAAAAACCACTTTTTGCACTTGTGTTAGTGTTGAAAAACCACTTTTCGCACTTGTGTTGGTGTTGAAAAACCACTTTTCGCACATGTGTTGGTGCAGGAAACCACTTTTGCACTTGTATTAGTGTGGAAAAACCACTTTTTGCACTTGTGTTAGTGTTGAAAAACCACTTTTCGCACATGTATTAGTGTTGAAAAACCACTTTTTGCACTTGTGTTAGTGTTGAAAAACCACTTTTCGCACTTGTGTTAGTGTTGAAAAACCACTTTTCGCACTTGTGTTGGTGCATTAAACCACTTTTGCACTTGTATTAGTGTGGAAAAACCACTTTTTGCACTTGTGATAGTGTTGAAAAACCACTTTTCGCACTTGTGTTAGTGTTGAAAAACCACTTTTCGCACTTGTGTTGGTGCAGGAAACCACTTTTGCACTTGTATTAGTGTGGAAAAAACACTTTTCGCACTTGTGTTAGTGTTGAAAAACCACTTTTCGCACTTGTGTTAGTGTTGAAAAACCACTTTTGCACTTGTGTTGGTGCAGGAAACCACTTTTGCACTTGTATTAGTGTGGAAAAAACACTTTTTGCACTTGTGATAGTGTTGAAAAACCACTTTTCGCACTTGTGTTAGTGTTGAAAAACCACTTTTCGCACTTGTGTTATTGTTGAAAAACCACTTTTCGCACTTGTGTTGGTGCAGGAAACCACTTTTGCACTTGTATTAATGTGGAAAAAACACTTTTCGCACTTGTGTTAGTGTTGAAAAACCACTTTTCGCACTTGTGTTAGTGTTGAAAAACCACTTTTCGCACTTGTGTTGGTGCAGGAAACCACTTTTGCACTTGTATTAGTGTGGAAAAAATACTTTTTGGACTTGTGATAGTGTTGAAAAACCACTTTTCGCACTTGTGTTAGTGTTGAAAAACCACTTTTCGCACTTGTGTTGGTGCAGGAAACCACTTTTGCACTTGTATTAGTGTGGAAAAACCACTTTTTGCACTTGTGATAGTGTTGAAAAACCATTTTCGCACTTGTGTTAGTGTTGAAAAACCACTTTTTGCACTTGTGTTAGTGTTGAAAAACCACTTTTCGCACTTGTGTTGGTGTTGAAAAACCACTTTTCGCACATGTGTTGGTGCAGGAAACCACTTTTGCACTTGTATTAGTGTGGAAAAACCACTTTTTGCACTTGTGTTAGTGTTGAAAAACCACTTTTCGCACATGTGTTAGTGTTGAAAAACCACTTTTTGCACTTGTGTTAGTGTTGAAAAACCACTTTTCGCACTTGTGTTAGTGTTGAAAAACCACTTTTCGCACTTGTGTTGGTGCAGTAAACCACTTTTGCACTTGTATTAGTGTGGAAAAACCACTTTTTGCACTTGTGATAGTGTTGAAAAACCACTTTTCGCACTTGTGTTAGTGTTGAAAAACCACTTTTCGCACTTGTGTTGGTGCAGGAAACCACTTTAGCACTTGTATTAGTGTGGAAAAACCACTTTTTGCACTTGTGATAGTGTTGAAAAACCACTTTTCGCACTTGTGTTGGTGTTGAAAAACCACTTTTCGCACATGTGTTGGTGCAAGGAACCACTTTTGCACTTGTATTAGTGTGGAAAAGCCACTTTTTGCACTTGTGTTAGTGTTGAAAAACCACTTTTCGCATTTGTGTTAGTGTTGAAAAACCACTTTTTGCACTTGTGTTAGTGTTGAAAAACCACTTTTCGCACTTGTGTTGGTGCAGGAAACCACTTTTGCACTTGTATTGGTGTGGAAAAAACACTTTTCGCACTTGTGTTAGTGTTGAAAAACCACATTTCGCACTTGTGTTAGTGTTGAAAAACCACTTTTCGCACTTGTGTTGGTGCAGGAAACCACTTTTGCACTTGTATTAGTGTGGAAAAAACACTTTTCGCACTTGTGTTAGTGTTGAAAAACCACTTTTCGCACTTGTGTTAGTGTTGAAAAACCACTTTTGCACTTGTGTTGGTGCAGGAAACCACTTTTGCACTTGTATTAGTGTGGAAAAAACACTTTTTGCACTTGTGGTAGTGTTGAAAAAACACTTTTCGCACTTGTGTTAGTGTTGAAATACCACTTTTCGCACTTGTGTTAGTGTTGAAAAACCACTTTTGCACTTGTGTTGGTGCAGGAAACCACTTTTCGCACTTGTGTTAGTGTGGAAAAAACACTTTTCGCACTTGTGTTAGTGTTGAAAAACCACTTTTGCACTTGTGTTGGTGCAGGAAACCACTTTTGCACTTGTATTAGTGTGGAAAAAACACTTTTCGCACTTGTGTTAGTGTTGAAAAACCAATTTTCGCACTTGTGTTAGTGTTGAAAAACCACTTTTCGCACTGTGTTGGTGCAGGAAACCACTTTTGCACTTGTATTAATGTGGAAAAAACACTTTTCGCACTTGTGTTAGTGTTGAAAAACCACTTTTCGCACTTGTGTTAGTGTTGAAATACCACTTTTCGCACTTGTGTTAGTGTTGAAAAACCACTTTTGCACTTGTGTTGGTGCAGGAAACCACTTTTCGCACTTGTGTTAGTGTGGAAAAAACACTTTTCGCACTTGTGTTAGTGTTGAAAAACCACTTTTGCACTTGTGTTGGTGCAGGAAACCACTTTTGCACTTGTATTAGTGTGGAAAAAACACTTTTCGCACTTGTGTTAGTGTTGAAAAACCACTTTTCGCACTTGTGTTAGTGTTGAAAAACCACTTTTCGCACTTGTGTTGGTGCAGGAAACCACTTTTGCACTTGTATTAGTGTGGAAAAAACACTTTTTGGACTTGTGATAGTGTTGAAAAACCACTTTTCTCACTTGTGTTAGTGTTGAAAAACCACTTTTCGCACTTGTGTTGGTGCAGGAAACCACTTTTGCACTTGTATTAGTGTGGAAAAACCACTTTTTGCACTTGTGATAGTGTTGAAAAACCACTTTTCGCACTTGTGTTAGTGTTGAAAAACCACTTTTTGCACTTGTGTTAGTGTTGAAAAACCACTTTTCGCACTTGTGTTGGTGCAGGAAACCACTTTTGCACTTGTATTAGTGTGGAAAAAACACTTTTCGCACTTGTGTTAGTGTTGAAAAACCACTTTTCGCACTTGTGTTAGTGTTGAAAAACCACTTTTGCACTTGTGTTGGTGCAGGAAACCACTTTTCGCACTTGTGTTAGTGTGGAAAAAACACTTTTCACACTTGTGTTAGTGTTGAAAAACCACTTTTGCACTTGTGTTGGTGCAGGAAACCACTTTTGCACTTGTATTAGTGTGGAAAAAACACTTTTCGCACTTGTGTTAGTGTTGAAAAACCACGTTTCGCACTTGTGTTCGTGTTGAAAAACCACTTTTCGCACTTGTGTTGGTGCAGGAAACCACTTTTGCACTTATATTAGTGTGGAAAAAACACTTTTTGCACTTGTGGTAGTGTTGAAAAACCATTTTTCGCACTTGTGTTAGTGTTGAAAAACCACTTTTCGCACTTGTGTTAGTGTTGAAAAACCACTTTTCGCACTTGTGTTGGTGCAGGAAACCACTTTTGCACTTGTATTAGTGTGGAAAAACCACTTTTCGCACTTGTGTTAGTGTTGAAAAACCACTTTTCGCACTTGTGTTAGTGTTGAAAAACCACTTTTCGCACTTGTGTTGGTGCAGGAAACCACTTTTGCACTTGTATTAGTGTGGAAAAAACACTTTTTGCACTTGTGATAGTGTTGAAAAACCACTTTTCGCACTTGTGTTAGTGTTGAAAAACCACTTTTCGCACTTGTGTTATTGTTGAAAAACCACTTTTCGCACTTGTGTTGGTGCAGGAAACCACTTTTGCACTTGTATTAATGTGGAAAAAACACTTTTCGCACTTGTGTTAGTGTTGAAAAACCACTTTTCGCACTTGTGTTAGTGTTGAAAAACCACTTTTGCACTTGTGTTGGTGCAGGAAACCACTTTTCGCACTTGTGTTAGTGTGGAAAAAACACTTTTCGCACTTGTGTTAGTGTTGAAAAACCACTTTTGCACTTGTGTTGGTGCAGGAAACCACTTTTGCACTTGTATTAGTGTGGAAAAAACACTTTTCGCACTTGTGTTAGTGTTGAAAAACCACTTTTCGCACTTGTGTTAGTGTTGAAAAACCACTTTTCGCACTTGTGTTGGTGCAGGAAACCACTTTTGCACTTGTATTAGTGTGGAAAAAACACTTTTTGGACTTGTGATAGTGTTGAAAAACCACTTTTCGCACTTGTGTTAGTGTTGAAAAACCACTTTTCGCACTTGTGTTGGTGCAGGAAACCACTTTTGCACTTGTATTAGTGTGGAAAAACCACTTTTTGCACTTGTGATAGTGTTGAAAAACCACTTTTCGCACTTGTGTTAGTGTTGAAAAACCACTTTTTGCACTTGTGTTAGTGTTGAAAAACCACTTTTCGCACTTGTGTTGGTGTTGAAAAACCACTTTTCGCACATGTGTTGGTGCAGGAAACCACTTTTGCACTTGTATTAGTGTGGAAAAACCACTTTTTGCACTTGTGTTAGTGTTGAAAAACCACTTTTCGCACATGTGTTAGTGTTGAAAAACCACTTTTTGCACTTGTGTTAGTGTTGAAAAACCACTTTTCGCACTTGTGTTAGTGTTGAAAAACCACTTTTCGCACTTGTGTTGGTGCAGTAAACCACTTTTGCACTTGTATTAGTGTGGAAAAACCACTTTTTGCACTTGTGATAGTGTTGAAAAACCACTTTTCGCACTTGTGTTAGTGTTGAAAAACCACTTTTCGCACTTGTGTTGGTGCAGGAAACCACTTTTGCACTTGTATTAGTGTGGAAAAAACACTTTTCGCACTTGTGTTAGTGTTGAAAAACCACTTTTCGCACTTGTGTTAGTGTTGAAAAACCACTTTTGCACTTGTGTTGGTGCAGGAAACCACTTTTGCACTTGTATTAGTGTGGAAAAAACACTTTTTGCACTTGTGATAGTGTTGAAAAACCACTTTTCGCACTTGTGTTAGTGTTGATAAACCACTTTTCGCACTTGTGTTATTGTTGAAAAACCACTTTTCGCACTTGTGTTGGTGCAGGAAACCACTTTTGCACTTGTATTAATGTGGAAAAAACACTTTTCGCACTTGTGTTAGTGTTGAAAAACCACTTTTCGCACTTGTGTTAGTGTTGAAAAACCACTTTTCGCACTTGTGTTGGTGCAGGAAACCACTTTTGCACTTGTATTAGTGTGGAAAAAACACTTTTCGCACTTGTGTTAGTGTTGAAAAACCACGTTTCGCACTTGTGTTCGTGTTGAAAAACCACTTTTCGCACTTGTGTTGGTGCAGGAAACCACTTTTGCACTTATATTAGTGTGGAAAAAACACATTTTGCACTTGTGGTAGTGTTGAAAAACCACTTTTCGCACTTGTGTTAGTGTTGAAAAACCACTTTTCGCACTTGTGTTAGTGTTGAAAAACCACTTTTCGCACTTGTGTTGGTGCAGGAAACCACTTTTGCACTTGTATTAGTGTGGAAAAACCACTTTTCGCACTTGTGTTAGTGTTGAAATACCATTTTTCGCACTTGTGTTAGTGTTGAAAAACCACTTTTCGCACTTGTGTTGTTGCAGGAAACCACTTTTGCACTTGTATTAGTGTGGAAAAAACACTTTTTGCACTTGTGATAGTGTTGAAAAACCACTTTTCGCACTTGTGTTAGTGTTGAAAAACCACTTTTCGAACTTGTGTTGGTGCAGGAAACCACTTTTGCACTTGTATTAGTGTGGAAAAACCACTTTTTGCACTTGTGATAGTGTTGAAAAACCACTTTTCGCACTTGTGTTGGTGTTGAAAAACCACTTTTCGCACATGTGTTGGTGCAGGAAACCATGTTTGCACTTGTATTAGTGTGGAAAAACCACTTTTTGCACTTGTGTTAGTGTTGAAAAACCACTTTTCGCACTTGTGTTAGTGTTTAAAAACCACTCTTTGCACTTGTGTTAGTGTTGAAAAACCACTTTTTGCACTTGTGTTAGTGTTGAAAAACCACTTTTCGCACTTGTGTTGGTGCAGTAAACCACTTTTGCACTTGTATTAGTGTGGAAAAACCACTTTTTGCACTTGTGATAGTGTTGAAAAACCACTTTTCGCACTTGTGTTAGTGTTGAAAAACCACTTTTCGCACTTGTGTTGGTGCAGGAAACCACTTTTGCACTTATATTAGTGTGGAAAAAACACTTTTTGCACTTGTGGTAGTGTTGAAAAACCATTTTTCGCACTTGTGTTAGTGTTGAAAAACCACTTTTCGCACTTGTGTTAGTGTTGAAAAACCACTTTTCGCACTTGTGTTGGTGCAGGAAACCACTTTTGCACTTGTATTAGTGTGGAAAAACCACTTTTCGCACTTGTGTTAGTGTTGAAAAACCACTTTTCGCACTTGTGTTAGTGTTGAAAAACCACTTTTCGCACTTGTGTTGGTGCAGGAAACCACTTTTGCACTTGTATTAGTGTGGAAAAAACACTTTTTGCACTTGTGATAGTGTTGAAAAACCACTTTTCGCACTTGTGTTAGTGTTGAAAAACCACTTTTCGCACTTGTGTTATTGTTGAAAAACCACTTTTCGCACTTGTGTTGGTGCAGGAAACCACTTTTGCACTTGTATTAATGTGGAAAAAACACTTTTCGCACTTGTGTTAGTGTTGAAAAACCACTTTTCGCACTTGTGTTAGTGTTGAAAAACCACTTTTGCACTTGTGTTGGTGCAGGAAACCACTTTTCGCACTTGTGTTAGTGTGGAAAAAACACTTTTCGCACTTGTGTTAGTGTTGAAAAACCACTTTTGCACTTGCGTTGGTGCAGGAAACCACTTTTGCACTTGTATTAGTGTGGAAAAAACACTTTTCGCACTTGTGTTAGTGTTGAAAAACCACTTTTCGCACTTGTGTTAGTGTTGAAAAACCACTTTTCGCACTTGTGTTGGTGCAGGAAACCACTTTTGCACTTGTATTAGTGTGGAAAAAACACTTTTTGGACTTGTGATAGTGTTGAAAAACCACTTTTCACACTTGTGTTAGTGTTGAAAAACCACTTTTCGCACTTGTGTTGGTGCAGGAAACCACTTTTGCACTTGTATTAGTGTGGAAAAACCACTTTTTGCACTTGTGATAGTGTTGAAAAACCACTTTTCGCACTTGTGTTAGTGTTGAAAAACCACTTTTTGCACTTGTGTTGGTGTTGAAAAACCACTTTTCGCACATGTGTTGGTGCAGGAAACCACTTTTGCACTTGTATTAGTGTGGAAAAACCACTTTTTGCACTTGTGTTAGTGTTGAAAAACCACTTTTCGCACATGTGTTAGTGTTGAAAAACCACTTTTTGCACTTGTGTTAGTGTTGAAAAACCACTTTTCGCACTTGTGTTAGTGTTGAAAAACCACTTTTCGCACTTGTGTTGGTGCAGTAAACCACTTTTGCACTTGTATTAGTGTGGAAAAACCACTTTTTGCACTTGTGATAGTGTTGAAAAACCACTTTTCGCACTTGTGTTAGTGTTGAAAAACCACTTTTCGCACTTGTGTTGGTGCAGGAAACCACTTTTGCACTTGTATTAGTGTGGAAAAAACACTTTTCGCACTTGTGTTAGTGTTGAAAAACCACTTTTCGCACTTGTGTTAGTGTTGAAAAACCACTTTTGCACTTGTGTTGGTGCAGGAAACCACTTTTGCACTTGTATTAGTGTGGAAAAAACACTTTTTGCACTTGTGATAGTGTTGAAAAACCACTTTTCGCACTTGTGTTAGTGTTGATAAACCACTTTTCGCACTTGTGTTATTGTTGAAAAACCACTTTTCGCACTTGTGTTGGTGCAGGAAACCACTTTTGCACTTGTATTAATGTGGAAAAAACACTTTTCGCACTTGTGTTAGTGTTGAAAAACCACTTTTCGCACTTGTGTTAGTGTTGAAAAACCACTTTTCGCACTTGTGTTGGTGCAGGAAACCACTTTTGCACTTGTATTAGTGTGGAAAAAACACTTTTCGCACTTGTGTTAGTGTTGAAAAACCACGTTTCGCACTTGTGTTCGTGTTGAAAAACCACTTTTCGCACTTGTGTTGGTGCAGGAAACCACTTTTGCACTTATATTAGTGTGGAAAAAACACATTTTGCACTTGTGGTAGTGTTGAAAAACCACTTTTCGCACTTGTGTTAGTGTTGAAAAACCACTTTTCGCACTTGTGTTAGTGTTGAAAAACCACTTTTCGCACTTGTGTTGGTGCAGGAAACCACTTTTGCACTTGTATTAGTGTGGAAAAACCACTTTTCGCACTTGTGTTAGTGTTGAAATACCATTTTTCGCACTTGTGTTAGTGTTGAAAAACCACTTTTCGCACTTGTGTTGTTGCAGGAAACCACTTTTGCACTTGTATTAGTGTGGAAAAAACACTTTTTGCACTTGTGATAGTGTTGAAAAACCACTTTTCGCACTTGTGTTAGTGTTGAAAAACCACTTTTCGAACTTGTGTTGGTGCAGGAAACCACTTTTGCACTTGTATTAGTGTGGAAAAACCACTTTTTGCACTTGTGATAGTGTTGAAAAACCACTTTTCGCACTTGTGTTGGTGTTGAAAAACCACTTTTCGCACATGTGTTGGTGCAGGAAACCATGTTTGCACTTGTATTAGTGTGGAAAAACCACTTTTTGCACTTGTGTTAGTGTTGAAAAACCACTTTTCGCACTTGTGTTAGTGTTTAAAAACCACTCTTTGCACTTGTGTTAGTGTTGAAAAACCACTTTTTGCACTTGTGTTAGTGTTGAAAAACCACTTTTCGCACTTGTGTTGGTGCAGTAAACCACTTTTGCACTTGTATTAGTGTGGAAAAACCACTTTTTGCACTTGTGATAGTGTTGAAAAACCACTTTTCGCACTTGTGTTAGTGTTGAAAAACCACTTTTCGCACTTGTGTTGGTGCAGGAAACCACTTTTGCACTTGTATTAGTGTGGAAAAACCACTTTTCGCACTTGTGTTAGTGTTGAAATACCACTTTTCGCACTTCTGTTAGTGTTGAAAAACCACTTTTCGCACTTGTGTTGGTGCAGGAAACCACTTTTGCACTTGTATTAGTGTGGAAAAAACACTTTTTGCACTTGTGATAGTGTTGAAAAACCACTTTTCGCACTTGTGTTAGTGTTGAAAAACCACTTTTCGCACTAGTGTTGGTGCAGGAAACCACTTTAGCACTTGTATTAGTGTGGAAAAACCACTTTTTGCACTTGTGATAGTGTTGAAAAACCACTTTTCGCACTTGTGTTGGTGTTGAAAAACCACTTTTCGCACATGTGTTGGTGCAGGAAACCACTTTTGCACTTGTATTAGTGTGGAAAAGCCACTTTTTGCACTTGTGTTAGTGTTGAAAAACCACTTTTCGCATTTGTGTTAGTGTTGAAAAACCACTTTTTGCACTTGTGTTAGTGTTGAAAAACCACTTTTCGCACTTGTGTTGGTGCAGGAAACCACTTTTGCACTTGTATTAGTGTGGAAAAAACACTTTTCGCACTTGTGTTAGTGTTGAAAAACCACATTTCGCACTTGTGTTAGTGTTGAAAAACCACTTTTCGCACTTGTGTTGGTGCAGGAAACCACTTTTGCACTTGTATTAGTGTGGAAAAAACACTTTTCGCACTTATGTTAGTGTTGAAAAACCACTTTTCGCACTTGTGTTAGTGTTGAAAAACCACTTTTGCACTTGTGTTGGTGCAGGAAACCACTTTTGCACTTGTATTAGTGTGGAAAAACACTTTTTGCACTTGTGGTAGTGTTGAAAAAACACTTTTCGCACTTGTGTTAGTGTTGAAAACCAATTTTCGCACTTGTGTTAGTGTTGAAAAACCACTTTTCGCACTGTGTTGGTGCAGGAAACCACTTTTGCACTTGTATTAATGTGGAAAAAACACTTTTCGCACTTGTGTTAGTGTTGAAAAACCACTTTTCGCACTTGTGTTAGTGTTGAAATACCACTTTTCGCACTTGTGTTAGTGTTGAAAAACCACTTTTCGCACTTGTGTTGGTGCAGGAAACCACTTTTGCACTTGTATTAGTGTGGAAAAAACACTTTTTGGACTTGTGATAGTGTTGAAAAACCACTTTTCCCACTTGTGTTAGTGTTGAAAAACCACTTTTCGCACTTGTGTTGGTGCAGGAAACCACTTTTGCACTTGTATTAGTGTGGAAAAACCACTTTTTGCACTTGTGATAGTGTTGAAAAACCACTTTTCGCACTTGTGTTAGTGTTGAAAAACCACTTTTTGCACTTGTGTTAGTGTTGAAAAACCACTTTTCGCACTTGTGTTGGTGTTGAAAAACCACTTTTCGCACATGTGTTGGTGCAGGAAACCACTTTTGCACTTGTATTAGTGTGGAAAAACCACTTTTTGCACTTGTGTTAGTGTTGAAAAACCACTTTTCGCACATGTATTAGTGTTGAAAAACCACTTTTTGCACTTGTGTTAGTGTTGAAAAACCACTTTTCGCACTTGTGTTAGTGTTGAAAAACCACTTTTCGCACTTGTGTTGGTGCAGTAAACCACTTTTGCACTTGTATTAGTGTGGAAAAACCACTTTTTGCACTTGTGATAGTGTTGAAAAACCACTTTTCGCACTTGTGTTAGTGTTGAAAAACCACTTTTCGCACTTGTGTTGGTGCAGGAAACCACTTTTGCACTTGTATTAGTGTGGAAAAAACACTTTTCGCACTTGTGTTAGTGTTGAAAAACCACTTTTCGCACTTGTGTTAGTGTTGAAAAACCACTTTTGCACTTGTGTTGGTGCAGGAAACCACTTTTGCACTTGTATTAGTGTGGAAAAAACACTTTTTGCACTTGTGATAGTGTTGAAAAACCACTTTTCGCACTTGTGTTAGTGTTGAAAAACCACTTTTCGCACTTGTGTTATTGTTGAAAAACCACTTTTCGCACTTGTGTTGGTGCAGGAAACCACTTTTGCACTTGTATTAATGTGGAAAAAACACTTTTCGCACTTGTGTTAGTGTTGAAAAACCACTTTTCGCACTTGTGTTAGTGTTGAAAAACCACTTTTCGCACTTGTGTTGGTGCAGGAAACCACTTTTGCACTTGTATTAGTGTGGAAAAAATACTTTTTGGACTTGTGATAGTGTTGAAAAACCACTTTTCGCACTTGTGTTAGTGTTGAAAAACCACTTTTCGCACTTGTGTTGGTGCAGGAAACCACTTTTGCACTTGTATTAGTGTGGAAAAACCACTTTTTGCACTTGTGATAGTGTTGAAAAACCATTTTCGCACTTGTGTTAGTGTTGAAAAACCACTTTTTGCACTTGTGTTAGTGTTGAAAAACCACTTTTCGCACTTGTGTTGGTGTTGAAAAACCACTTTTCGCACATGTGTTGGTGCAGGAAACCACTTTTGCACTTGTATTAGTGTGGAAAAACCACTTTTTGCACTTGTGTTAGTGTTGAAAAACCACTTTTCGCACATGTGTTAGTGTTGAAAAACCACTTTTTGCACTTGTGTTAGTGTTGAAAAACCACTTTTCGCACTTGTGTTAGTGTTGAAAAACCACTTTTCGCACTTGTGTTGGTGCAGTAAACCACTTTTGCACTTGTATTAGTGTGGAAAAACCACTTTTTGCACTTGTGATAGTGTTGAAAAACCACTTTTCGCACTTGTGTTAGTGTTGAAAAACCACTTTTCGCACTTGTGTTGGTGCAGGAAACCACTTTAGCACTTGTATTAGTGTGGAAAAACCACTTTTTGCACTTGTGATAGTGTTGAAAAACCACTTTTCGCACTTGTGTTGGTGTTGAAAAACCACTTTTCGCACATGTGTTGGTGCAGGAAACCACTTTTGCACTTGTATTAGTGTGGAAAAGCCACTTTTTGCACTTGTGTTAGTGTTGAAAAACCACTTTTCGCATTTGTGTTAGTGTTGAAAAACCACTTTTTGCACTTGTGTTAGTGTTGAAAAACCACTTTTCGCACTTGTGTTGGTGCAGGAAACCACTTTTGCACTTGTATTAGTGTGGAAAAAACACTTTTCGCACTTGTGTTAGTGTTGAAAAACCACATTTCGCACTTGTGTTAGTGTTGAAAAACCACTTTTCGCACTTGTGTTGGTGCAGGAAACCACTTTTGCACTTGTATTAGTGTGGAAAAAACACTTTTCGCACTTGTGTTAGTGTTGAAAAACCACTTTTCGCACTTGTGTTAGTGTTGAAAAACCACTTTTGCACTTGTGTTGGTGCAGGAAACCACTTTTGCACTTGTATTAGTGTGGAAAAAACACTTTTTGCACTTGTGGTAGTGTTGAAAAAACACTTTTCGCACTTGTGTTAGTGTTGAAAACCAATTTTCGCACTTGTGTTAGTGTTGAAAAACCACTTTTCGCACTGTGTTGGTGCAGGAAACCACTTTTGCACTTGTATTAATGTGGAAAAAACACTTTTCGCACTTGTGTTAGTGTTGAAAAACCACTTTTCGCACTTGTGTTAGTGTTGAAATACCACTTTTCGCACTTGTGTTAGTGTTGAAAAACCACTTTTCGCACTTGTGTTGGTGCAGGAAACCACTTTTGCACTTGTATTAGTGTGGAAAAAACACTTTTTGGACTTGTGATAGTGTTGAAAAACCACTTTTCGCACTTGTGTTAGTGTTGAAAAACCACTTTTCGCACTTGTGTTGGTGCAGGAAACCACTTTTGCACTTGTATTAGTGTGGAAAAACCACTTTTTGCACTTGTGATAGTGTTGAAAAACCACTTTTCGCACTTGTGTTAGTGTTGAAAAACCACTTTTTGCACTTGTGTTAGTGTTGAAAAACCACTTTTCGCACTTGTGTTGGTGTTGAAAAACCACTTTTCGCACATGTGTTGGTGCAGGAAACCACTTTTGCACTTGTATTAGTGTGGAAAAACCACTTTTTGCACTTGTGTTAGTGTTGAAAAACCACTTTTCGCACATGTATTAGTGTTGAAAAACCACTTTTTGCACTTGTGTTAGTGTTGAAAAACCACTTTTCGCACTTGTGTTAGTGTTGAAAAACCACTTTTCGCACTTGTGTTGGTGCAGTAAACCACTTTTGCACTTGTATTAGTGTGGAAAAACCACTTTTTGCACTTGTGATAGTGTTGAAAAACCACTTTTCGCACTTGTGTTAGTGTTGAAAAACCACTTTTCGCACTTGTGTTGGTGCAGGAAACCACTTTTGCACTTGTATTAGTGTGGAAAAAACACTTTTCGCACTTGTGTTAGTGTTGAAAAACCACTTTTCGCACTTGTGTTAGTGTTGAAAAACCACTTTTGCACTTGTGTTGGTGCAGGAAACCACTTTTGCACTTGTATTAGTGTGGAAAAAACACTTTTTGCACTTGTGATAGTGTTGAAAAACCACTTTTCGCACTTGTGTTAGTGTTGAAAAACCACTTTTCGCACTTGTGTTATTGTTGAAAAACCACTTTTCGCACTTGTGTTGGTGCAGGAAACCACTTTTGCACTTGTATTAATGTGGAAAAAACACTTTTCGCACTTGTGTTAGTGTTGAAAAACCACTTTTCGCACTTGTGTTAGTGTTGAAAAACCACTTTTCGCACTTGTGTTGGTGCAGGAAACCACTTTTGCACTTGTATTAGTGTGGAAAAAATACTTTTTGGACTTGTGATAGTGTTGAAAAACCACTTTTCGCACTTGTGTTAGTGTTGAAAAACCACTTTTCGCACTTGTGTTGGTGCAGGAAACCACTTTTGCACTTGTATTAGTGTGGAAAAACCACTTTTTGCACTTGTGATAGTGTTGAAAAACCATTTTCGCACTTGTGTTAGTGTTGAAAAACCACTTTTTGCACTTGTGTTAGTGTTGAAAAACCACTTTTCGCACTTGTGTTGGTGTTGAAAAACCACTTTTCGCACATGTGTTGGTGCAGGAAACCACTTTTGCACTTGTATTAGTGTGGAAAAACCACTTTTTGCACTTGTGTTAGTGTTGAAAAACCACTTTTCGCACATGTGTTAGTGTTGAAAACCACTTTTTGCACTTGTGTTAGTGTTGAAAAACCACTTTTCGCACTTGTGTTAGTGTTGAAAAACCACTTTTCGCACTTGTGTTGGTGCAGTAAACCACTTTTTGCACTTGTGATAGTGTTGAAAAACCACTTTTCGCACTTGTGTTAGTGTTGAAAAACCACTTTTCGCACTTGTGTTGGTGCAGGAAACCACTTTTGCACTTGTATTAGTGTGGAAAAAACACTTTTCGCACTTGTGTTAGTGTTGAAAAACCACTTTTCGCACTTGTGTTAGTGTTGAAAAACCACTTTTGCACTTGTGTTGGTGCAGGAAACCACTTTTGCACTTGTATTAGTGTGGAAAAAACACTTTTTGCACTTGTGATAGTGTTGAAAAACCACTTTTCGCACTTGTGTTAGTGTTGAAAAACCACTTTTCGCACTTGTGTTATTGTTGAAAAACCACTTTTCGCACTTGTGTTGGTGCAGGAAACCACTTTTGCACTTGTATTAATGTGGAAAAAACACTTTTCGCACTTGTGTTAGTGTTGAAAAACCACTTTTCGCACTTGTGTTAGTGTTGAAAAACCACTTTTGCACTTGTGTTGGTGCAGGAAACCACTTTTCGCACTTGTGTTAGTGTGGAAAAAACACTTTTCGCACTTGTGTTAGTGTTGAAAAACCACTTTTGCACTTGTGTTGGTGCAGGAAACCACTTTTGCACTTGTATTAGTGTGGAAAAAACACTTTTCGCACTTGTGTTAGTGTTGAAAAACCATGTTTCGCACTTGTGTTCGTGTTGAAAAACCACTTTTCGCACTTGTGTTGGTGCAGGAAACCACTTTTGCACTTATATTAGTGTGGAAAAAACACATTTTGCACTTGTATTAGTGTGGAAAAACCACTTTTCGCACTTGTGTTAGTGTTGAAATACCACTTTTCGCACTTCTGTTAGTGTTGAAAAACCACTTTTCGCACTTGTGTTGGTGCAGGAAACCACTTTTGCACTTGTATTAGTGTGGAAAAAACACTTTTTGCACTTGTGATAGTGTTGAAAAACCACTTTTCGCACTTGTGTTAGTGTTGAAAAACCACTTTTCGCACTTGTGTTGGTGCAGGAAACCACTTTTGCACTTGTATTAGTGTGGAAAAACCACTTTTTGCACTTGTGATAGTGTTGAAAAACCACTTTTCGCACTTGTGTTAGTGTTGAAAAACCACTTTTTGCACTTGTGTTAGTGTTGAAAAACCACTTTTCGCACTTGTGTTGGTGCAGGAAACCACTTTTGCACTTGTATTAGTGTGGAAAAAACACTTTTCGCACTTGTGTTAGTGTTGAAAAACCACATTTCGCACTTGTGTTAGTGTTGAAAAACCACTTTTTGCACTTGTGTTGGTGCAGGAAACCACTTTTGCACTTGTATTAGTGTGGAAAAAACACTTTTCGCACTTGTGGTAGTGTTGAAAAACAACTTTTCGCACTTGTGTTAGTGTTGAAAAACCACTTATCGCACTTGTGTTAGTGTTGAAAAACCACTTTTCGCACTTGTGTTGGTGCAGGAAACCACTTTTGCACTTGTATTAGTGTGGAAAAACCACTTTTTGCACTTGTGATAGTGTTGAAAAACCACTTTTCGCACTTGTGTTAGTGTTGAAAAACCACTTTTTGCACTTGTGTTAGTGTTGAAAAACCACTTTTCGCACTTGTGTTGGTGCAGGAAACCACTTTTGCACTTGTATTAGTGTGGAAAAAACACTTTTCGCACTTGTGTTAGTGTTGAAAAACCACATTTCGCACTTGTGTTAGTGTTGAAAAACCACTTTTCGCACTTGTGTTGGTGCAGGAAACCACTTTTGCACTTGTATTAGTGTGGAAAAAACACTTTTCGCACTTGTGTTAGTGTTGAAAAACCACTTTTCGCACTTGTGTTAGTGTTGAAAAACCACTTTTGCACTTGTGTTGGTGCAGGAAACCACTTTTGCACTTGTATTAGTGTGGAAAAAACACTTTTTGCACTTGTGGTAGTGTTGAAAAAACACTTTTCGCACTTGTGTTAGTGTTGAAAACCAATTTTCGCACTTGTGTTAGTGTTGAAAAACCACTTTTCGCACTGTGTTGGTGCAGGAAACCACTTTTGCACTTGTATTAATGTGGAAAAAACACTTTTCGCACTTGTGTTAGTGTTGAAAAACCACTTTTCGCACTTGTGTTAGTGTTGAAATACCACTTTTCGCACTTGTGTTAGTGTTGAAAAACCACTTTTCGCACTTGTGTTGGTGCAGGAAACCACTTTTGCACTTGTATTAGTGTGGAAAAAACACTTTTTGGACTTGTGATAGTGTTGAAAAACCACTTTTCGCACTTGTGTTAGTGTTGAAAAACCACTTTTCGCACTTGTGTTGGTGCAGGAAACCACTTTTGCACTTGTATTAGTGTGGAAAAACCACTTTTTGCACTTGTGATAGTGTTGAAAAACCACTTTTCGCACTTGTGTTAGTGTTGAAAAACCACTTTTTGCACTTGTGTTAGTGTTGAAAAACCACTTTTCGCACTTGTGTTGGTGTTGAAAAACCACTTTTCGCACATGTGTTGGTGCAGGAAACCACTTTTGCACTTGTATTAGTGTGGAAAAACCACTTTTTGCACTTGTGTTAGTGTTGAAAAACCACTTTTCGCACATGTATTAGTGTTGAAAAACCACTTTTTGCACTTGTGTTAGTGTTGAAAAACCACTTTTCGCACTTGTGTTAGTGTTGAAAAACCACTTTTCGCACTTGTGTTGGTGCAGTAAACCACTTTTGCACTTGTATTAGTGTGGAAAAACCACTTTTTGCACTTGTGATAGTGTTGAAAAACCACTTTTCGCACTTGTGTTAGTGTTGAAAAACCACTTTTCGCACTTGTGTTGGTGCAGGAAACCACTTTTGCACTTGTATTAGTGTGGAAAAAACACTTTTCGCACTTGTGTTAGTGTTGAAAAACCACTTTTCGCACTTGTGTTAGTGTTGAAAAACCACTTTTGCACTTGTGTTGGTGCAGGAAACCACTTTTGCACTTGTATTAGTGTGGAAAAAACACTTTTTGCACTTGTGATAGTGTTGAAAAACCACTTTTCGCACTTGTGTTAGTGTTGAAAAACCACTTTTCGCACTTGTGTTATTGTTGAAAAACCACTTTTCGCACTTGTGTTGGTGCAGGAAACCACTTTTGCACTTGTATTAATGTGGAAAAAACACTTTTCGCACTTGTGTTAGTGTTGAAAAACCACTTTTCGCACTTGTGTTAGTGTTGAAAAACCACTTTTCGCACTTGTGTTGGTGCAGGAAACCACTTTTGCACTTGTATTAGTGTGGAAAAAATACTTTTTGGACTTGTGATAGTGTTGAAAAACCACTTTTCGCACTTGTGTTAGTGTTGAAAAACCACTTTTCGCACTTGTGTTGGTGCAGGAAACCACTTTTGCACTTGTATTAGTGTGGAAAAACCACTTTTTGCACTTGTGATAGTGTTGAAAAACCATTTTCGCACTTGTGTTAGTGTTGAAAAACCACTTTTTGCACTTGTGTTAGTGTTGAAAAACCACTTTTCGCACTTGTGTTGGTGTTGAAAAACCACTTTTCGCACATGTGTTGGTGCAGGAAACCACTTTTGCACTTGTATTAGTGTGGAAAAACCACTTTTTGCACTTGTGTTAGTGTTGAAAAACCACTTTTCGCACATGTGTTAGTGTTGAAAACCACTTTTTGCACTTGTGTTAGTGTTGAAAAACCACTTTTCGCACTTGTGTTAGTGTTGAAAAACCACTTTTCGCACTTGTGTTGGTGCAGTAAACCACTTTTTGCACTTGTGATAGTGTTGAAAAACCACTTTTCGCACTTGTGTTAGTGTTGAAAAACCACTTTTCGCACTTGTGTTGGTGCAGGAAACCACTTTTGCACTTGTATTAGTGTGGAAAAAACACTTTTCGCACTTGTGTTAGTGTTGAAAAACCACTTTTCGCACTTGTGTTAGTGTTGAAAAACCACTTTTGCACTTGTGTTGGTGCAGGAAACCACTTTTGCACTTGTATTAGTGTGGAAAAAACACTTTTTGCACTTGTGATAGTGTTGAAAAACCACTTTTCGCACTTGTGTTAGTGTTGAAAAACCACTTTTCGCACTTGTGTTATTGTTGAAAAACCACTTTTCGCACTTGTGTTGGTGCAGGAAACCACTTTTGCACTTGTATTAATGTGGAAAAAACACTTTTCGCACTTGTGTTAGTGTTGAAAAACCACTTTTCGCACTTGTGTTAGTGTTGAAAAACCACTTTTGCACTTGTGTTGGTGCAGGAAACCACTTTTCGCACTTGTGTTAGTGTGGAAAAAACACTTTTCGCACTTGTGTTAGTGTTGAAAAACCACTTTTGCACTTGTGTTGGTGCAGGAAACCACTTTTGCACTTGTATTAGTGTGGAAAAAACACTTTTCGCACTTGTGTTAGTGTTGAAAAACCATGTTTCGCACTTGTGTTCGTGTTGAAAAACCACTTTTCGCACTTGTGTTGGTGCAGGAAACCACTTTTGCACTTATATTAGTGTGGAAAAAACACATTTTGCACTTGTATTAGTGTGGAAAAACCACTTTTCGCACTTGTGTTAGTGTTGAAATACCACTTTTCGCACTTCTGTTAGTGTTGAAAAACCACTTTTCGCACTTGTGTTGGTGCAGGAAACCACTTTTGCACTTGTATTAGTGTGGAAAAAACACTTTTTGCACTTGTGATAGTGTTGAAAAACCACTTTTCGCACTTGTGTTAGTGTTGAAAAACCACTTTTCGCACTTGTGTTGGTGCAGGAAACCACTTTTGCACTTGTATTAGTGTGGAAAAACCACTTTTTGCACTTGTGATAGTGTTGAAAAACCACTTTTCGCACTTGTGTTAGTGTTGAAAAACCACTTTTTGCACTTGTGTTAGTGTTGAAAAACCACTTTTCGCACTTGTGTTGGTGCAGGAAACCACTTTTGCACTTGTATTAGTGTGGAAAAAACACTTTTCGCACTTGTGTTAGTGTTGAAAAACCACATTTCGCACTTGTGTTAGTGTTGAAAAACCACTTTTTGCACTTGTGTTGGTGCAGGAAACCACTTTTGCACTTGTATTAGTGTGGAAAAAACACTTTTCGCACTTGTGGTAGTGTTGAAAAACAACTTTTCGCACTTGTGTTAGTGTTGAAAAACCACTTATCGCACTTGTGTTAGTGTTGAAAAACCACTTTTCGCACTTGTGTTGGTGCAGGAAACCACTTTTGCACTTGTATTAGTGTGGAAAAACCACTTTTTGCACTTGTGATAGTGTTGAAAAACCACTTTTCGCACTTGTGTTAGTGTTGAAAAACCACTTTTTGCACTTGTGTTAGTGTTGAAAAACCACTTTTCGCACTTGTGTTGGTGCAGGAAACCACTTTTGCACTTGTATTAGTGTGGAAAAAACACTTTTCGCACTTGTGTTAGTGTTGAAAAACCACATTTCGCACTTGTGTTAGTGTTGAAAAACCACTTTTTGCACTTGTGTTGGTGCAGGAAACCACTTTTGCACTTGTATTAGTGTGGAAAAAACACTTTTCGCACTTGTGGTAGTGTTGAAAAACAACTTTTCGCACTTGTGTTAGTGTTGAAAAACCACTTATCGCACTTGTGTTAGTGTTGAAAAACCACTTTTCGCACTTGTGTTGGTGCAGGAAACCACTTTTGCACTTGTATTAGTGTGGAAAAACCACTTTTCGCACTTGTGTTAGTGTTGAAATACCACTTTTCGCACTTCTGTTAGTGTTGAAAAACCACTTTTCGCACTTGTGTTGGTGCAGGAAACCACTTTTGCACTTGTATTAGTGTGGAAAAAACACTTTTTGGACTTGTGATAGTGTTGAAAAACCACTTTTCGCACTTGTGTTAGTGTTGAAAAACCACTTTTCGCACTTGTGTTGGTGCAGGAAACCACTTTTGCACTTGTATTAGTGTGGAAAAACCACTTTTTGCACTTGTGATAGTGTTGAAAAACCACTTTTCGCACTTGTGTTAGTGTTGAAAAACCACTTTTTGCACTTGTGTTAGTGTTGAAAAACCACTTTTCGCACTTGTGTTGGTGCAGGAAACCACTTTTGCACTTGTATTAGTGTGGAAAAACCACTTTTCGCACTTGTGTTAGTGTTGAAAAACCACATTTCGCACTTGTGTTAGTGTTGAAAAACCACTTTTTGCACTTGTGTTGGTGCAGGAAACCACTTTTGCACTTGTATTAGTGTGGAAAAAACACTTTTCGCACTTGTGTTAGTGTTGAAAAACCACTTTTCGCACTTGTGTTAGTGTTGAAAAACCACTTTTGCACTTGTGTTGGTGCAGGAAACCACTTTTGCACTTGTATTAGTGTGGAAAAAACACTTTTTGCACTTGTGATAGTGTTGAAAAACCACTTTTCGCACTTGTGTTAGTGTTGAAAAACCACTTTTCGCACTTGTGTTGGTGCAGGAAACCACTTTTGCACTTGTATTAATGTGGAAAAAACACTTTTCGCACTTGTGTTAGTGTTGAAAAACCACTTTTCGCACTTGTGTTAGTGTTGAAAAACCACTTTTGCACTTGTGTTGGTGCAGGAAACCACTTTTCGCACTTGTGTTAGTGTGGAAAAAACACTTTTCACACTTGTGTTAGTGTTGAAAAACCACTTTTGCACTTGTGTTGGTGCAGGAAACCACTTTTGCACTTGTATTAGTGTGGAAAAAACACTTTTCACACTTGTGTTAGTGTTGAAAAACCACGTTTCGCACTTGTGTTCGTGTTGAAAAACCACTTTTCGCACTTGTGTTGGTGCAGGAAACCACTTTTGCACTTATATTAGTGTGGAAAAAACACTTTTTGCACTTGTGGTAGTGTTGAAAAACCATTTTTCGCACTTGTGTTAGTGTTGAAAAACCACTTTTCGCACTTGTGTTAGTGTTGAAAAACCACTTTTCGCACTTGTGTTGGTGCAGGAAACCACTTTTGCACTTGTATTAGTGTGGAAAAACCACTTTTCGCACTTGTGTTAGTGTTGAAAAACCACTTTTCGCACTTGTGTTAGTGTTGAAAAACCACTTTTCGCACTTGTGTTGGTGCAGGAAACCACTTTTGCACTTGTATTAGTGTGGAAAAAACACTTTTTGCACTTGTGATAGTGTTGAAAAACCACTTTTCGCACTTGTGTTAGTGTTGAAAAACCACTTTTCGCACTTGTGTTATTGTTGAAAAACCACTTTTCGCACTTGTGTTGGTGCAGGAAACCACTTTTGCACTTGTATTAATGTGGAAAAAACACTTTTCGCACTTGTGTTAGTGTTGAAAAACCACTTTTCGCACTTGTGTTAGTGTTGAAAAACCACTTTTGCACTTGTGTTGGTGCAGGAAACCACTTTTCGCACTTGTGTTAGTGTGGAAAAAACACTTTTCGCACTTGTGTTAGTGTTGAAAAACCACTTTTGCACTTGTGTTGGTGCAGGAAACCACTTTTGCACTTGTATTAGTGTGGAAAAAACACTTTTCGCACTTGTGTTAGTGTTGAAAAACCACTTTTCGCACTTGTGTTAGTGTTGAAAAACCACTTTTCGCACTTGTGTTGGTGCAGGAAACCACTTTTGCACTTGTATTAGTGTGGAAAAAACACTTTTTGGACTTGTGATAGTGTTGAAAAACCACTTTTCGCACTTGTGTTAGTGTTGAAAAACCACTTTTCGCACTTGTGTTGGTGCAGGAAACCACTTTTGCACTTGTATTAGTGTGGAAAAACCACTTTTTGCACTTGTGATAGTGTTGAAAAACCACTTTTCGCACTTGTGTTAGTGTTGAAAACCCACTTTTTGCACTTGTGTTAGTGTTGAAAAACCACTTTTCGCACTTGTGTTGGTGCAGGAAACCACTTTTGCACTTGTATTAGTGTGGAAAAAACACTTTTCGCACTTGTGTTAGTGTTGAAAAACCACTTTTCGCACTTGTGTTAGTGTTGAAAAACCACTTTTGCACTTGTGTTGGTGCAGGAAACCACTTTTGCACTTGTATTAGTGTGGAAAAAACACTTTTTGCACTTGTGATAGTGTTGAAAAACCACTTTTCGCACTTGTGTTAGTGTTGAAAAACCACTTTTCGCACTTGTGTTATTGTTGAAAAACCACTTTTCGCACTTGTGCTGGTGCAGGAAACCACTTTTGCACTTGTATTAATGTGGAAAAAACACTTTTCGCACTTGTGTTAGTGTTGAAAAACCACTTTTCGCACTTGTGTTAGTGTTGAAAAACCACTTTTGCACTTGTGTTGGTGCAGGAAACCACTTTTCGCACTTGTGTTAGTGTGGAAAAAACACTTTTCGCACTTGTGTTAGTGTTGAAAAACCACTTTTGCACTTGTGTTGGTGCAGGAAACCACTTTTGCACTTGTATTAGTGTGGAAAAAACACTTTTCGCACTTGTGTTAGTGTTGAAAAACCACGTTTCGCACTTGTGTTCATGTTGAAAAACCACTTTTCGCACTTGTGTTGGTGCAGGAAACCACTTTTGCACTTATATTAGTGTGGAAAAAACACATTTTGCACTTGTATTAGTGTGGAAAAAACACTTTTCGCACTTGTGTTAGTGTTGAAAAACCACGTTTCGCACTTGTGTTCGTGTTGAAAAACCACTTTTCGCACTTGTGTTGGTGCAGGAAACCACTTTTGCACTTATATTAGTGTGGAAAAAACACATTTTGCACTTGTATTAGTGTGGAAAAACCACTTTTCGCACTTGTGTTAGTGTTGAAATACCACTTTTCGCACTTCTGTTAGTGTTGAAAAACCACTTTTCGCACTTGTGTTGGTGCAGGAAACCACTTTTGCACTTGTATTAGTGTGGAAAAAACACTTTTTGGACTTGTGATAGTGTTGAAAAACCACTTTTCGCACTTGTGTTAGTGTTGAAAAACCACTTTTCGCACTTGTGTTGGTGCAGGAAACCACTTTTGCACTTGTATTAGTGTGGAAAAACCACTTTTTGCACTTGTGATAGTGTTGAAAAACCACTTTTCGCACTTGTGTTAGTGTTGAAAAACCACTTTTTGCACTTGTGTTAGTGTTGAAAAACCACTTTTCGCACTTGTGTTGGTGCAGGAAACCACTTTTGCACTTGTATTAGTGTGGAAAAAACACTTTTCGCACTTGTGTTAGTGTTGAAAAACCACATTTAGCACTTGTGTTAGTGTTGAAAAACCACTTTTTGCACTTGTGTTGGTGCAGGAAACCACTTTTGCACTTGTATTAGTGTGGAAAAAACACTTTTCGCACTTGTGGTAGTGTTGAAAAACAACTTTTCGCACTTGTGTTAGTGTTGAAAAACCACTTATCGCACTTGTGTTAGTGTTGAAAAACCACTTTTCGCACTTGTGTTGGTGCAGGAAACCACTTTTGCACTTGTATTAGTGTGGAAAAACCACTTTTTGCACTTGTGATAGTGTTGAAAAACCACTTTTCGCACTTGTGTTAGTGTTGAAAAACCACTTTTTGCACTTGTGTTAGTGTTGAAAAACCACTTTTCGCACTTGTGTTGGTGCAGGAAACCACTTTTGCACTTGTATTAGTGTGGAAAAAAAACTTTTCGCACTTGTGTTAGTGTTGAAAAACCACATTTCGCACTTGTGTTAGTGTTGAAAAACCACTTTTTGCACTTGTGTTGGTGCAGGAAACCACTTTTGCACTTGTATTAGTGTGGAAAAAACACTTTTCGCACTTGTGGTAGTGTTGAAAAACAACTTTTCGCACTTGTGTTAGTGTTGAAAAACCACTTATCGCACTTGTGTTAGTGTTGAAAAACCACTTTTCGCACTTGTGTTGGTGCAGGAAACCACTTTTGCACTTGTATTAGTGTGGAAAAACCACTTTTCGCACTTGTGTTAGTGTTGAAATACCACTTTTCGCACTTCTGTTAGTGTTGAAAAACCACTTTTCGCACTTGTGCTGGTGCAGGAAACCACTTTTGCACTTGTATTAATGTGGAAAAAACACTTTTCGCACTTGTGTTAGTGTTGAAAAACCACTTTTCGCACTTGTGTTAGTGTTGAAAAACCACTTTTGCACTTGTGTTGGTGCAGGAAACCACTTTTCGCACTTGTGTTAGTGTGGAAAAAACACTTTTCACACTTGTGTTAGTGTTGAAAAACCACTTTTGCACTTGTGTTGGTGCAGGAAACCACTTTTGCACTTGTATTAGTGTGGAAAAAACACTTTTCACACTTGTGTTAGTGTTGAAAAACCACGTTTCGCACTTGTGTTCGTGTTGAAAAACCACTTTTCGCACTTGTGTTGGTGCAGGAAACCACTTTTGCACTTATATTAGTGTGGAAAAAACACTTTTTGCACTTGTGGTAGTGTTGAAAAACCATTTTTCGCACTTGTGTTAGTGTTGAAAAACCACTTTTCGCACTTGTGTTAGTGTTGAAAAACCACTTTTCGCACTTGTGTTGGTGCAGGAAACCACTTTTGCACTTGTATTAGTGTGGAAAAACCACTTTTCGCACTTGTGTTAGTGTTGAAAAACCACTTTTCGCACTTGTGTTAGTGTTGAAAAACCACTTTTCGCACTTGTGTTGGTGCAGGAAACCACTTTTGCACTTGTATTAGTGTGGAAAAAACACTTTTTGCACTTGTGATAGTGTTGAAAAACCACTTTTCGCACTTGTGTTAGTGTTGAAAAACCACTTTTCGCACTTGTGTTATTGTTGAAAAACCACTTTTCGCACTTGTGTTGGTGCAGGAAACCACTTTTGCACTTGTATTAATGTGGAAAAAACACTTTTCGCACTTGTGTTAGTGTTGAAAAACCACTTTTCGCACTTGTGTTAGTGTTGAAAAACCACTTTTGCACTTGTGTTGGTGCAGGAAACCACTTTTCGCACTTGTGTTAGTGTGGAAAAAACACTTTTCGCACTTGTGTTAGTGTTGAAAAACCACTTTTGCACTTGTGTTGGTGCAGGAAACCACTTTTGCACTTGTATTAGTGTGGAAAAAACACTTTTCGCACTTGTGTTAGTGTTGAAAAACCACTTTTCGCACTTGTGTTAGTGTTGAAAAACCACTTTTCGCACTTGTGTTGGTGCAGGAAACCACTTTTGCACTTGTATTAGTGTGGAAAAAACACTTTTTGGACTTGTGATAGTGTTGAAAAACCACTTTTCGCACTTGTGTTAGTGTTGAAAAACCACTTTTCGCACTTGTGTTGGTGCAGGAAACCACTTTTGCACTTGTATTAGTGTGGAAAAACCACTTTTTGCACTTGTGATAGTGTTGAAAAACCACTTTTCGCACTTGTGTTAGTGTTGAAAAACCACTTTTTGCACTTGTGTTAGTGTTGAAAAACCACTTTTCGCACTTGTGTTGGTGCAGGAAACCACTTTTGCACTTGTATTAGTGTGGAAAAAACACTTTTCGCACTTGTGTTAGTGTTGAAAAACCACTTTTCGCACTTGTGTTAGTGTTGAAAAACCACTTTTGCACTTGTGTTGGTGCAGGAAACCACTTTTGCACTTGTATTAGTGTGGAAAAAACACTTTTTGCACTTGTGATAGTGTTGAAAAACCACTTTTCGCACTTGTGTTAGTGTTGAAAAACCACTTTTCGCACTTGTGTTATTGTTGAAAAACCACTTTTCGCACTTGTGCTGGTGCAGGAAACCACTTTTGCACTTGTATTAATGTGGAAAAAACACTTTTCGCACTTGTGTTAGTGTTGAAAAACCACTTTTCGCACTTGTGTTAGTGTTGAAAAACCACTTTTGCACTTGTGTTGGTGCAGGAAACCACTTTTCGCACTTGTGTTAGTGTGGAAAAAACACTTTTCGCACTTGTGTTAGTGTTGAAAAACCACTTTTGCACTTGTGTTGGTGCAGGAAACCACTTTTGCACTTGTATTAGTGTGGAAAAAACACTTTTCGCACTTGTGTTAGTGTTGAAAAACCACGTTTCGCACTTGTGTTCATGTTGAAAAACCACTTTTCGCACTTGTGTTGGTGCAGGAAACCACTTTTGCACTTATATTAGTGTGGAAAAAACACATTTTGCACTTGTATTAGTGTGGAAAAAACACTTTTCGCACTTGTGTTAGTGTTGAAAAACCACGTTTCGCACTTGTGTTCGTGTTGAAAAACCACTTTTCGCACTTGTGTTGGTGCAGGAAACCACTTTTGCACTTATATTAGTGTGGAAAAAACACATTTTGCACTTGTATTAGTGTGGAAAAACCACTTTTCGCACTTGTGTTAGTGTTGAAATACCACTTTTCGCACTTCTGTTAGTGTTGAAAAACCACTTTTCGCACTTGTGTTGGTGCAGGAAACCACTTTTGCACTTGTATTAGTGTGGAAAAAACACTTTTTGGACTTGTGATAGTGTTGAAAAACCACTTTTCGCACTTGTGTTAGTGTTGAAAAACCACTTTTCGCACTTGTGTTGGTGCAGGAAACCACTTTTGCACTTGTATTAGTGTGGAAAAACCACTTTTTGCACTTGTGATAGTGTTGAAAAACCACTTTTCGCACTTGTGTTAGTGTTGAAAAACCACTTTTTGCACTTGTGTTAGTGTTGAAAAACCACTTTTCGCACTTGTGTTGGTGCAGGAAACCACTTTTGCACTTGTATTAGTGTGGAAAAAACACTTTTCGCACTTGTGTTAGTGTTGAAAAACCACATTTAGCACTTGTGTTAGTGTTGAAAAACCACTTTTCGCACTTGTGTTGGTGCAGGAAACCACTTTTGCACTTGTATTAGTGTGGAAAAAACACTTTTTGGACTTGTGATAGTGTTGAAAAACCACTTTTCGCACTTGTGTTAGTGTTGAAAAACCACTTTTCGCACTTGTGTTGGTGCAGGAAACCACTTTTGCACTTGTATTAGTGTGGAAAAACCACTTTTTGCACTTGTGATAGTGTTGAAAAACCACTTTTCGCACTTGTGTTAGTGTTGAAAACCCACTTTTTGCACTTGTGTTAGTGTTGAAAAACCACTTTTCGCACTTGTGTTGGTGCAGGAAACCACTTTTGCACTTGTATTAGTGTGGAAAAAACACTTTTCGCACTTGTGTTAGTGTTGAAAAACCACTTTTCGCACTTGTGTTAGTGTTGAAAAACCACTTTTGCACTTGTGTTGGTGCAGGAAACCACTTTTGCACTTGTATTAGTGTGGAAAAAACACTTTTTGCACTTGTGATAGTGTTGAAAAACCACTTTTCGCACTTGTGTTAGTGTTGAAAAACCACTTTTCGCACTTGTGTTATTGTTGAAAAACCACTTTTCGCACTTGTGCTGGTGCAGGAAACCACTTTTGCACTTGTATTAATGTGGAAAAAACACTTTTCGCACTTGTGTTAGTGTTGAAAAACCACTTTTCGCACTTGTGTTAGTGTTGAAAAACCACTTTTGCACTTGTGTTGGTGCAGGAAACCACTTTTCGCACTTGTGTTAGTGTGGAAAAAACACTTTTCGCACTTGTGTTAGTGTTGAAAAACCACTTTTGCACTTGTGTTGGTGCAGGAAACCACTTTTGCACTTGTATTAGTGTGGAAAAAACACTTTTCGCACTTGTGTTAGTGTTGAAAAACCACGTTTCGCACTTGTGTTCATGTTGAAAAACCACTTTTCGCACTTGTGTTGGTGCAGGAAACCACTTTTGCACTTATATTAGTGTGGAAAAAACACATTTTGCACTTGTATTAGTGTGGAAAAAACACTTTTCGCACTTGTGTTAGTGTTGAAAAACCACGTTTCGCACTTGTGTTCGTGTTGAAAAACCACTTTTCGCACTTGTGTTGGTGCAGGAAACCACTTTTGCACTTATATTAGTGTGGAAAAAACACATTTTGCACTTGTATTAGTGTGGAAAAACCACTTTTCGCACTTGTGTTAGTGTTGAAATACCACTTTTCGCACTTCTGTTAGTGTTGAAAAACCACTTTTCGCACTTGTGTTGGTGCAGGAAACCACTTTTGCACTTGTATTAGTGTGGAAAAAACACTTTTTGGACTTGTGATAGTGTTGAAAAACCACTTTTCGCACTTGTGTTAGTGTTGAAAAACCACTTTTCGCACTTGTGTTGGTGCAGGAAACCACTTTTGCACTTGTATTAGTGTGGAAAAACCACTTTTTGCACTTGTGATAGTGTTGAAAAACCACTTTTCGCACTTGTGTTAGTGTTGAAAAACCACTTTTTGCACTTGTGTTAGTGTTGAAAAACCACTTTTCGCACTTGTGTTGGTGCAGGAAACCACTTTTGCACTTGTATTAGTGTGGAAAAAACACTTTTCGCACTTGTGTTAGTGTTGAAAAACCACATTTAGCACTTGTGTTAGTGTTGAAAAACCACTTTTTGCACTTGTGTTGGTGCAGGAAACCACTTTTGCACTTGTATTAGTGTGGAAAAAACACTTTTCGCACTTGTGGTAGTGTTGAAAAACAACTTTTCGCACTTGTGTTAGTGTTGAAAAACCACTTATCGCACTTGTGTTAGTGTTGAAAAACCACTTTTCGCACTTGTGTTGGTGCAGGAAACCACTTTTGCACTTGTATTAGTGTGGAAAAACCACTTTTTGCACTTGTGATAGTGTTGAAAAACCACTTTTCGCACTTGTGTTAGTGTTGAAAAACCACTTTTTGCACTTGTGTTAGTGTTGAAAAACCACTTTTCGCACTTGTGTTGGTGCAGGAAACCACTTTTGCACTTGTATTAGTGTGGAAAAAAAACTTTTCGCACTTGTGTTAGTGTTGAAAAACCACATTTCGCACTTGTGTTAGTGTTGAAAAACCACTTTTTGCACTTGTGTTGGTGCAGGAAACCACTTTTGCACTTGTATTAGTGTGGAAAAAACACTTTTCGCACTTGTGGTAGTGTTGAAAAACAACTTTTCGCACTTGTGTTAGTGTTGAAAAACCACTTATCGCACTTGTGTTAGTGTTGAAAAACCACTTTTCGCACTTGTGTTGGTGCAGGAAACCACTTTTGCACTTGTATTAGTGTGGAAAAACCACTTTTCGCACTTGTGTTAGTGTTGAAATACCACTTTTCGCACTTCTGTTAGTGTTGAAAAACCACTTTTCGCACTTGTGCTGGTGCAGGAAACCACTTTTGCACTTGTATTAATGTGGAAAAAACACTTTTCGCACTTGTGTTAGTGTTGAAAAACCACTTTTCGCACTTGTGTTAGTGTTGAAAAACCACTTTTGCACTTGTGTTGGTGCAGGAAACCACTTTTCGCACTTGTGTTAGTGTGGAAAAAACACTTTTCACACTTGTGTTAGTGTTGAAAAACCACTTTTGCACTTGTGTTGGTGCAGGAAACCACTTTTGCACTTGTATTAGTGTGGAAAAAACACTTTTCACACTTGTGTTAGTGTTGAAAAACCACGTTTCGCACTTGTGTTCGTGTTGAAAAACCACTTTTCGCACTTGTGTTGGTGCAGGAAACCACTTTTGCACTTATATTAGTGTGGAAAAAACACTTTTTGCACTTGTGGTAGTGTTGAAAAACCATTTTTCGCACTTGTGTTAGTGTTGAAAAACCACTTTTCGCACTTGTGTTAGTGTTGAAAAACCACTTTTCGCACTTGTGTTGGTGCAGGAAACCACTTTTGCACTTGTATTAGTGTGGAAAAACCACTTTTCGCACTTGTGTTAGTGTTGAAAAACCACTTTTCGCACTTGTGTTAGTGTTGAAAAACCACTTTTCGCACTTGTGTTGGTGCAGGAAACCACTTTTGCACTTGTATTAGTGTGGAAAAAACACTTTTTGCACTTGTGATAGTGTTGAAAAACCACTTTTCGCACTTGTGTTAGTGTTGAAAAACCACTTTTCGCACTTGTGTTATTGTTGAAAAACCACTTTTCGCACTTGTGTTGGTGCAGGAAACCACTTTTGCACTTGTATTAATGTGGAAAAAACACTTTTCGCACTTGTGTTAGTGTTGAAAAACCACTTTTCGCACTTGTGTTAGTGTTGAAAAACCACTTTTGCACTTGTGTTGGTGCAGGAAACCACTTTTCGCACTTGTGTTAGTGTGGAAAAAACACTTTTCGCACTTGTGTTAGTGTTGAAAAACCACTTTTGCACTTGTGTTGGTGCAGGAAACCACTTTTGCACTTGTATTAGTGTGGAAAAAACACTTTTCGCACTTGTGTTAGTGTTGAAAAACCACTTTTCGCACTTGTGTTAGTGTTGAAAAACCACTTTTCGCACTTGTGTTGGTGCAGGAAACCACTTTTGCACTTGTATTAGTGTGGAAAAAACACTTTTTGGACTTGTGATAGTGTTGAAAAACCACTTTTCGCACTTGTGTTAGTGTTGAAAAACCACTTTTCGCACTTGTGTTGGTGCAGGAAACCACTTTTGCACTTGTATTAGTGTGGAAAAACCACTTTTTGCACTTGTGATAGTGTTGAAAAACCACTTTTCGCACTTGTGTTAGTGTTGAAAAACCACTTTTTGCACTTGTGTTAGTGTTGAAAAACCACTTTTCGCACTTGTGTTGGTGCAGGAAACCACTTTTGCACTTGTATTAGTGTGGAAAAAACACTTTTCGCACTTGTGTTAGTGTTGAAAAACCACTTTTCGCACTTGTGTTAGTGTTGAAAAACCACTTTTGCACTTGTGTTGGTGCAGGAAACCACTTTTGCACTTGTATTAGTGTGGAAAAAACACTTTTTGCACTTGTGATAGTGTTGAAAAACCACTTTTCGCACTTGTGTTAGTGTTGAAAAACCACTTTTCGCACTTGTGTTATTGTTGAAAAACCACTTTTCGCACTTGTGCTGGTGCAGGAAACCACTTTTGCACTTGTATTAATGTGGAAAAAACACTTTTCGCACTTGTGTTAGTGTTGAAAAACCACTTTTCGCACTTGTGTTAGTGTTGAAAAACCACTTTTGCACTTGTGTTGGTGCAGGAAACCACTTTTCGCACTTGTGTTAGTGTGGAAAAAACACTTTTCGCACTTGTGTTAGTGTTGAAAAACCACTTTTGCACTTGTGTTGGTGCAGGAAACCACTTTTGCACTTGTATTAGTGTGGAAAAAACACTTTTCGCACTTGTGTTAGTGTTGAAAAACCACGTTTCGCACTTGTGTTCATGTTGAAAAACCACTTTTCGCACTTGTGTTGGTGCAGGAAACCACTTTTGCACTTATATTAGTGTGGAAAAAACACATTTTGCACTTGTATTAGTGTGGAAAAAACACTTTTCGCACTTGTGTTAGTGTTGAAAAACCACGTTTCGCACTTGTGTTCGTGTTGAAAAACCACTTTTCGCACTTGTGTTGGTGCAGGAAACCACTTTTGCACTTATATTAGTGTGGAAAAAACACATTTTGCACTTGTATTAGTGTGGAAAAACCACTTTTCGCACTTGTGTTAGTGTTGAAATACCACTTTTCGCACTTCTGTTAGTGTTGAAAAACCACTTTTCGCACTTGTGTTGGTGCAGGAAACCACTTTTGCACTTGTATTAGTGTGGAAAAAACACTTTTTGGACTTGTGATAGTGTTGAAAAACCACTTTTCGCACTTGTGTTAGTGTTGAAAAACCACTTTTCGCACTTGTGTTGGTGCAGGAAACCACTTTTGCACTTGTATTAGTGTGGAAAAACCACTTTTTGCACTTGTGATAGTGTTGAAAAACCACTTTTCGCACTTGTGTTAGTGTTGAAAAACCACTTTTTGCACTTGTGTTAGTGTTGAAAAACCACTTTTCGCACTTGTGTTGGTGCAGGAAACCACTTTTGCACTTGTATTAGTGTGGAAAAAACACTTTTCGCACTTGTGTTAGTGTTGAAAAACCACATTTAGCACTTGTGTTAGTGTTGAAAAACCACTTTTTGCACTTGTGTTGGTGCAGGAAACCACTTTTGCACTTGTATTAGTGTGGAAAAAACACTTTTCGCACTTGTGGTAGTGTTGAAAAACAACTTTTCGCACTTGTGTTAGTGTTGAAAAACCACTTATCGCACTTGTGTTAGTGTTGAAAAACCACTTTTCGCACTTGTGTTGGTGCAGGAAACCACTTTTGCACTTGTATTAGTGTGGAAAAACCACTTTTTGCACTTGTGATAGTGTTGAAAAACCACTTTTCGCACTTGTGTTAGTGTTGAAAAACCACTTTTTGCACTTGTGTTAGTGTTGAAAAACCACTTTTCGCACTTGTGTTGGTGCAGGAAACCACTTTTGCACTTGTATTAGTGTGGAAAAAACACTTTTCGCACTTGTGTTAGTGTTGAAAAACCACATTTCGCACTTGTGTTAGTGTTGAAAAACCACTTTTTGCACTTGTGTTGGTGCAGGAAACCACTTTTGCACTTGTATTAGTGTGGAAAAAACACTTTTCGCACTTGTGGTAGTGTTGAAAAACAACTTTTCGCACTTGTGTTAGTGTTGAAAAACCACTTATCGCACTTGTGTTAGTGTTGAAAAACCACTTTTCGCACTTGTGTTGGTGCAGGAAACCACTTTTGCACTTGTATTAGTGTGGAAAAACCACTTTTCGCACTTGTGTTAGTGTTGAAATACCACTTTTCGCACTTCTGTTAGTGTTGAAAAACCACTTTTCGCACTTGTGTTGGTGCAGGAAACCACTTTTGCACTTGTATTAGTGTGGAAAAAACACTTTTTGGACTTGTGATAGTGTTGAAAAACCACTTTTCGCACTTGTGTTAGTGTTGAAAAACCACTTTTCGCACTTGTGTTGGTGCAGGAAACCACTTTTGCACTTGTATTAGTGTGGAAAAACCACTTTTTGCACTTGTGATAGTGTTGAAAAACCACTTTTCGCACTTGTGTTAGTGTTGAAAAACCACTTTTTGCACTTGTGTTAGTGTTGAAAAACCACTTTTCGCACTTGTGTTGGTGCAGGAAACCACTTTTGCACTTGTATTAGTGTGGAAAAAACACTTTTCGCACTTGTGTTAGTGTTGAAAAACCACTTTTCGCACTTGTGTTAGTGTTGAAAAACCACTTTTGCACTTGTGTTGGTGCAGGAAACCACTTTTGCACTTGTATTAGTGTGGAAAAAACACTTTTTGCACTTGTGATAGTGTTGAAAAACCACTTTTCGCACTTGTGTTAGTGTTGAAAAACCACTTTTCGCACTTGTGTTAGTGTTGAAAAACCACTTTTCGCACTTGTGTTGGTGCAGGAAACCACTTTTGCACTTGTATTAATGTGGAAAAAACACTTTTCGCACTTGTGTTAGTGTTGAAAAACCACTTTTCGCACTTGTGTTAGTGTTGAAAAACCACTTTTGCACTTGTGTTGGTGCAGGAAACCACTTTTCGCACTTGTGTTAGTGTGGAAAAAACACTTTTCACACTTGTGTTAGTGTTGAAAAACCACTTTTGCACTTGTGTTGGTGCAGGAAACCACTTTTGCACTTGTATTAGTGTGGAAAAAACACTTTTCGCACTTGTGTTAGTGTTGAAAAACCACGTTTCGCACTTGTGTTCGTGTTGAAAAACCACTTTTCGCACTTGTGTTGGTGCAGGAAACCACTTTTGCACTTATATTAGTGTGGAAAAAACACTTTTTGCACTTGTGGTAGTGTTGAAAAACCATTTTTCGCACTTGTGTTAGTGTTGAAAAACCACTTTTCGCACTTGTGTTAGTGTTGAAAAACCACTTTTCGCACTTGTGTTGGTGCAGGAAACCACTTTTGCACTTGTATTAGTGTGGAAAAACCACTTTTCGCACTTGTGTTAGTGTTGAAAAACCACTTTTCGCACTTGTGTTAGTGTTGAAAAACCACTTTTCGCACTTGTGTTGGTGCAGGAAACCACTTTTGCACTTGTATTAGTGTGGAAAAAACACTTTTTGCACTTGTGATAGTGTTGAAAAACCACTTTTCGCACTTGTGTTAGTGTTGAAAAACCACTTTTCGCACTTGTGTTATTGTTGAAAAACCACTTTTCGCACTTGTGTTGGTGCAGGAAACCACTTTTGCACTTGTATTAATGTGGAAAAAACACTTTTCGCACTTGTGTTAGTGTTGAAAAACCACTTTTCGCACTTGTGTTAGTGTTGAAAAACCACTTTTGCACTTGTGTTGGTGCAGGAAACCACTTTTCGCACTTGTGTTAGTGTGGAAAAAACACTTTTCGCACTTGTGTTAGTGTTGAAAAACCACTTTTGCACTTGTGTTGGTGCAGGAAACCACTTTTGCACTTGTATTAGTGTGGAAAAAACACTTTTCGCACTTGTGTTAGTGTTGAAAAACCACTTTTCGCACTTGTGTTAGTGTTGAAAAACCACTTTTCGCACTTGTGTTGGTGCAGGAAACCACTTTTGCACTTGTATTAGTGTGGAAAAAACACTTTTTGGACTTGTGATAGTGTTGAAAAACCACTTTTCGCACTTGTGTTAGTGTTGAAAAACCACTTTTCGCACTTGTGTTGGTGCAGGAAACCACTTTTGCACTTGTATTAGTGTGGAAAAACCACTTTTTGCACTTGTGATAGTGTTGAAAAACCACTTTTCGCACTTGTGTTAGTGTTGAAAAACCACTTTTTGCACTTGTGTTAGTGTTGAAAAACCACTTTTCGCACTTGTGTTGGTGCAGGAAACCACTTTTGCACTTGTATTAGTGTGGAAAAAACACTTTTCGCACTTGTGTTAGTGTTGAAAAACCACTTTTCGCACTTGTGTTAGTGTTGAAAAACCACTTTTGCACTTGTGTTGGTGCAGGAAACCACTTTTGCACTTGTATTAGTGTGGAAAAAACACTTTTTGCACTTGTGATAGTGTTGAAAAACCACTTTTCGCACTTGTGTTAGTGTTGAAAAACCACTTTTCGCACTTGTGTTATTGTTGAAAAACCACTTTTCGCACTTGTGCTGGTGCAGGAAACCACTTTTGCACTTGTATTAATGTGGAAAAAACACTTTTCGCACTTGTGTTAGTGTTGAAAAACCACTTTTCGCACTTGTGTTAGTGTTGAAAAACCACTTTTGCACTTGTGTTGGTGCAGGAAACCACTTTTCGCACTTGTGTTAGTGTGGAAAAAACACTTTTCGCACTTGTGTTAGTGTTGAAAAACCACTTTTGCACTTGTGTTGGTGCAGGAAACCACTTTTGCACTTGTATTAGTGTGGAAAAAACACTTTTCGCACTTGTGTTAGTGTTGAAAAACCACGTTTCGCACTTGTGTTCATGTTGAAAAACCACTTTTCGCACTTGTGTTGGTGCAGGAAACCACTTTTGCACTTATATTAGTGTGGAAAAAACACATTTTGCACTTGTATTAGTGTGGAAAAAACACTTTTCGCACTTGTGTTAGTGTTGAAAAACCATGTTTCGCACTTGTGTTCGTGTTGAAAAACCACTTTTCGCACTTGTGTTGGTGCAGGAAACCACTTTTGCACTTATATTAGTGTGGAAAAAACACATTTTGCACTTGTATTAGTGTGGAAAAACCACTTTTCGCACTTGTGTTAGTGTTGAAATACCACTTTTCGCACTTCTGTTAGTGTTGAAAAACCACTTTTCGCACTTGTGTTGGTGCAGGAAACCACTTTTGCACTTGTATTAGTGTGGAAAAAACACTTTTTGGACTTGTGATAGTGTTGAAAAACCACTTTTCGCACTTGTGTTAGTGTTGAAAAACCACTTTTCGCACTTGTGTTGGTGCAGGAAACCACTTTTGCACTTGTATTAGTGTGGAAAAACCACTTTTTGCACTTGTGATAGTGTTGAAAAACCACTTTTCGCACTTGTGTTAGTGTTGAAAAACCACTTTTTGCACTTGTGTTAGTGTTGAAAAACCACTTTTCGCACTTGTGTTGGTGCAGGAAACCACTTTTGCACTTGTATTAGTGTGGAAAAAACACTTTTCGCACTTGTGTTAGTGTTGAAAAACCACATTTAGCACTTGTGTTAGTGTTGAAAAACCACTTTTTGCACTTGTGTTGGTGCAGGAAACCACTTTTGCACTTGTATTAGTGTGGAAAAAACACTTTTCGCACTTGTGGTAGTGTTGAAAAACAACTTTTCGCACTTGTGTTAGTGTTGAAAAACCACTTATCGCACTTGTGTTAGTGTTGAAAAACCACTTTTCGCACTTGTGTTGGTGCAGGAAACCACTTTTGCACTTGTATTAGTGTGGAAAAACCACTTTTTGCACTTGTGATAGTGTTGAAAAACCACTTTTCGCACTTGTGTTAGTGTTGAAAAACCACTTTTTGCACTTGTGTTAGTGTTGAAAAACCACTTTTCGCACTTGTGTTGGTGCAGGAAACCACTTTTGCACTTGTATTAGTGTGGAAAAAACACTTTTCGCACTTGTGTTAGTGTTGAAAAACCACATTTCGCACTTGTGTTAGTGTTGAAAAACCACTTTTTGCACTTGTGTTGGTGCAGGAAACCACTTTTGCACTTGTATTAGTGTGGAAAAAACACTTTTCGCACTTGTGGTAGTGTTGAAAAACAACTTTTCGCACTTGTGTTAGTGTTGAAAAACCACTTATCGCACTTGTGTTAGTGTTGAAAAACCACTTTTCGCACTTGTGTTGGTGCAGGAAACCACTTTTGCACTTGTATTAGTGTGGAAAAACCACTTTTCGCACTTGTGTTAGTGTTGAAATACCACTTTTCGCACTTCTGTTAGTGTTGAAAAACCACTTTTCGCACTTGTGTTGGTGCAGGAAACCACTTTTGCACTTGTATTAGTGTGGAAAAAACACTTTTTGGACTTGTGATAGTGTTGAAAAACCACTTTTCGCACTTGTGTTAGTGTTGAAAAACCACTTTTCGCACTTGTGTTGGTACAGGAAACCACTTTTGCACTTGTATTAGTGTGGAAAAACCACTTTTTGCACTTGTGATAGTGTTGAAAAACCACTTTTCGCACTTGTGTTAGTGTTGAAAAACCACTTTTTGCACTTGTGTTAGTGTTGAAAAACCACTTTTCGCACTTGTGTTGGTGCAGGAAACCACTTTTGCACTTGTATTAGTGTGGAAAAAACACTTTTCGCACTTGTGTTAGTGTTGAAAAACCACTTTTCGCACTTGTGTTAGTGTTGAAAAACCACTTTTGCACTTGTGTTGGTGCAGGAAACCACTTTTGCACTTGTATTAGTGTGGAAAAAACACTTTTTGCACTTGTGATAGTGTTGAAAAACCACTTTTCGCACTTGTGTTAGTGTTGAAAAACCACTTTTCGCACTTGTGTTAGTGTTGAAAAACCACTTTTCGCACTTGTGTTGGTGCAGGAAACCACTTTTGCACTTGTATTAATGTGGAAAAAACACTTTTCGCACTTGTGTTAGTGTTGAAAAACCACTTTTCGCACTTGTGTTAGTGTTGAAAAACCACTTTTGCACTTGTGTTGGTGCAGGAAACCACTTTTCGCACTTGTGTTAGTGTGGAAAAAACACTTTTCACACTTGTGTTAGTGTTGAAAAACCACTTTTGCACTTGTGTTGGTGCAGGAAACCACTTTTGCACTTGTATTAGTGTGGAAAAAACACTTTTCGCACTTGTGTTAGTGTTGAAAAACCACGTTTCGCACTTGTGTTCGTGTTGAAAAACCACTTTTCGCACTTGTGTTGGTGCAGGAAACCACTTTTGCACTTATATTAGTGTGGAAAAAACACTTTTTGCACTTGTGGTAGTGTTGAAAAACCATTTTTCGCACTTGTGTTAGTGTTGAAAAACCACTTTTCGCACTTGTGTTAGTGTTGAAAAACCACTTTTCGCACTTGTGTTGGTGCAGGAAACCACTTTTGCACTTGTATTAGTGTGGAAAAACCACTTTTCGCACTTGTGTTAGTGTTGAAAAACCACTTTTCGCACTTGTGTTAGTGTTGAAAAACCACTTTTCGCACTTGTGTTGGTGCAGGAAACCACTTTTGCACTTGTATTAGTGTGGAAAAAACACTTTTTGCACTTGTGATAGTGTTGAAAAACCACTTTTCGCACTTGTGTTAGTGTTGAAAAACCACTTTTCGCACTTGTGTTATTGTTGAAAAACCACTTTTCGCACTTGTGTTGGTGCAGGAAACCACTTTTGCACTTGTATTAATGTGGAAAAAACACTTTTCGCACTTGTGTTAGTGTTGAAAAACCACTTTTCGCACTTGTGTTAGTGTTGAGAAACCACTTTTGCACTTGTGTTGGTGCAGGAAACCACTTTTCGCACTTGTGTTAGTGTGGAAAAAACACTTTTCGCACTTGTGTTAGTGTTGAAAAACCATTTTGCACTTGTGTTGGTGCAGGAAACCACTTTTGCACTTGTATTAGTGTGGAAAAAACACTTTTCGCACTTGTGTTAGTGTTGAAAAACCACTTTTCGCACTTGTGTTAGTGTTGAAAAACCACTTTTCGCACTTGTGTTGGTGCAGGAAACCACTTTTGCACTTGTATTAGTGTGGAAAAAACACTTTTTGGACTTGTGATAGTGTTGAAAAACCACTTTTCGCACTTGTGTTAGTGTTGAAAAACCACTTTTCGCACTTGTGTTGGTGCAGGAAACCACTTTTGCACTTGTATTAGTGTGGAAAAACCACTTTTTGCACTTGTGATAGTGTTGAAAAACCACTTTTCGCACTTGTGTTAGTGTTGAAAAACCACTTTTTGCACTTGTGTTAGTGTTGAAAAACCACTTTTCGCACTTGTGTTGGTGCAGGAAACCACTTTTGCACTTGTATTAGTGTGGAAAAAACACTTTTCGCACTTGTGTTAGTGTTGAAAAACCACTTTTCGCACTTGTGTTAGTGTTGAAAAACCACTTTTGCACTTGTGTTGGTGCAGGAAACCACTTTTGCACTTGTATTAGTGTGGAAAAAACACTTTTTGCACTTGTGATAGTGTTGAAAAACCACTTTTCGCACTTGTGTTAGTGTTGAAAAACCACTTTTCGCACTTGTGTTATTGTTGAAAAACCACTTTTCGCACTTGTGCTGGTGCAGGAAACCACTTTTGCACTTGTATTAATGTGGAAAAAACACTTTTCGCACTTGTGTTAGTGTTGAAAAACCACTTTTCGCACTTGTGTTAGTGTTGAAAAACCACTTTTGCACTTGTGTTGGTGCAGGAAACCACTTTTCGCACTTGTGTTAGTGTGGAAAAAACACTTTTCGCACTTGTGTTAGTGTTGAAAAACCACTTTTGCACTTGTGTTGGTGCAGGAAACCACTTTTGCACTTGTATTAGTGTGGAAAAAACACTTTTCGCACTTGTGTTAGTGTTGAAAAACCACGTTTCGCACTTGTGTTCATGTTGAAAAACCACTTTTCGCACTTGTGTTGGTGCAGGAAACCACTTTTGCACTTATATTAGTGTGGAAAAAACACATTTTGCACTTGTATTAGTGTGGAAAAACCACTTTTCGCACTTGTGTTAGTGTTGAAATACCACTTTTCGCACTTCTGTTAGTGTTGAAAAACCACTTTTCGCACTTGTGTTGGTGCAGGAAACCACTTTTGCACTTGTATTAGTGTGGAAAAAACACTTTTTGGACTTGTGATAGTGTTGAAAAACCACTTTTCGCACTTGTGTTAGTGTTGAAAAACCACTTATCGCACTTGTGTTAGTGTTGAAAAACCACTTTTCGCACTTGTGTTGGTGCAGGAAACCACTTTTGCACTTGTATTAGTGTGGAAAAACCACTTTTTGCACTTGTGATAGTGTTGAAAAACCACTTTTCGCACTTGTGTTAGTGTTGAAAAACCACTTTTCGCACTTGTGTTATTGTTGAAAAACCACTTTTCGCACTTGTGTTGGTGCAGGAAACCACTTTTGCACTTGTATTAATGTGGAAAAAACACTTTTCGCACTTGTGTTAGTGTTGAAAAACCACTTTTCGCACTTGTGTTAGTGTTGAGAAACCACTTTTGCACTTGTGTTGGTGCAGGAAACCACTTTTCGCACTTGTGTTAGTGTGGAAAAAACACTTTTCGCACTTGTGTTAGTGTTGAAAAACCATTTTGCACTTGTGTTGGTGCAGGAAACCACTTTTGCACTTGTATTAGTGTGGAAAAAACACTTTTCGCACTTGTGTTAGTGTTGAAAAACCACTTTTCGCACTTGTGTTAGTGTTGAAAAACCACTTTTCGCACTTGTGTTGGTGCAGGAAACCACTTTTGCACTTGTATTAGTGTGGAAAAAACACTTTTTGCACTTGTGATAGTGTTGAAAAACCACTTTTCGCACTTGTGTTATTGTTGAAAAACCACTTTTCGCACTTGTGTTATTGTTGAAAAACCACTTTTCGCACTTGTGCTGGTGCAGGAAACCACTTTTGCACTTGTATTAATGTGGAAAAAACACTTTTCGCACTTGTGTTAGTGTTGAAAAACCACTTTTCGCACTTGTGTTAGTGTTGAAAAACCACTTTTGCACTTGTGTTGGTGCAGGAAACCACTTTTCGCACTTGTGTTAGTGTGGAAAAAACACTTTTCGCACTTGTGTTAGTGTTGAAAAACCACTTTTGCACTTGTGTTGGTGCAGGAAACCACTTTTGCACTTGTATTAGTGTGGAAAAAACACTTTTCGCACTTGTGTTAGTGTTGAAAAACCACGTTTCGCACTTGTGTTCATGTTGAAAAACCACTTTTCGCACTTGTGTTGGTGCAGGAAACCACTTTTGCACTTATATTAGTGTGGAAAAAACACATTTTGCACTTGTATTAGTGTGGAAAAACCACTTTTCGCACTTGTGTTAGTGTTGAAATACCACTTTTTGCACTTCTGTTAGTGTTGAAAAACCACTTTTCGCACTTGTGTTGGTGCAGGAAACCACTTTTGCACTTGTATTAGTGTGGAAAAAACACTTTTTGGACTTGTGATAGTGTTGAAAAACCACTTTTCGCACTTGTGTTAGTGTTGAAAAACCACTTATCGCACTTGTGTTAGTGTTGAAAAACTACTTTTCGCACTTGTGTTGGTGCAGGAAACCACTTTTGCACTTGTATTAGTGTGGAAAAACCACTTTTTGCACTTGTGATAGTGTTGAAAAACCACTTTTCGCACTTGTGTTAGTGTTGAAAAACCACTTTTTGCACTTGTGTTAGTGTTGAAAAACCACTTTTCGCACTTGTGTTGGTGCAGGAAACCACTTTTGCACTTGTATTAGTGTGGAAAAAACACTTTTCGCACTTGTGTTAGTGTTGAAAAACCACATTTCGCACTTGTGTTAGTGTTGAAAAACCACTTTTTGCACTTGTGTTGGTGCAGGAAACCACTTTTGCACTTGTATTAGTGTGGAAAAAACACTTTTCGCACTTGTGGTAGTGTTGAAAAACAACTTTTCGCACTTGTGTTAGTGTTGAAAAACCACTTATCGCACTTGTGTTAGTGTTGAAAAACCACTTTTCGCACTTGTGTTGGTGCAGGAAACCACTTTTGCACTTGTATTAGTGTGCAAAAACCACTTTTCGCACTTGTGTTAGTGTTGAAATACCACTTTTCGCACTTCTATTAGTGTTGAAAAACCACTTTTCACACTTGTGTTGGTGCAGGAAACCACTTTTGCACTTGTATTAGTGTGGAAAAAACACTTTTTGGACTTGTGATTTTGTTGAAAAACCACTTTTCGCACTTGTGTTAGTGTTGAAAAACCACTTTTCGCACTTGTGTTGGTGCAGGAAACCACTTTTGCACTTGTATTAGTGTGGAAAAACCACTTTTTGCACTTGTGATAGTGTTGAAAAACCACTTTTCGCACTTGTGTTAGTGTTGAAAAACCACTTTTTGCACTTGTGTTAGTGTTGAAAAACCACTTTTCGCACTTGTGTTGGTGCAGGAAACCACTTTTGCACTTGTATTAGTGTGGAAAAAACACTTTTCGCACTTGTGTTAGTGTTGAAAATCCACATTTCGCACTTGTGTTAGTGTTGAAAAACCACTTTTTGCACTTGTGTTGGTGCAGGAAACCACTTTTGCACTTGTATTAGTGTGGAAAAAACACTTTTCGCACTTGTGTTAGTGTTGAAAAACCACTTTTCGCACTTGTGTTAGTGTTGAAAAACCACTTTTGCACTTGTGTTGGTGCAGGAAACCACTTTTGCACTTGTATTAGTGTGGAAAAAACACTTTTTGCACTTGTGATAGTGTTGAAAAACCACTTTTCGCACTTGTGTTAGTGTTGAAAAACCACTTTTCGCACTTGTGTTAGTGTTGAAAAACCACTTTTCGCACTTGTGTTGGTGCAGGAAACCACTTTTGCACTTGTATTAATGTGGAAAAAACACTTTTCGCACTTGTGTTAGTGTTGAAAAACCACTTTTCGCACTTGTGTTAGTGTTGAAAAACCAATTTTGCACTTGTGTTGGTGCAGGAAACCACTTTTCGCACTTGTGTTAGTGTGGAAAAAACACTTTTCACACTTGTGTTAGTGTTGAAAAACCACTTTTGCACTTGTGTTGGTGCAGGAAACCACTTTTGCACTTGTATTAGTGTGGAAAAAACACTTTTCGCACTTGTGTTAGTGTTGAAAAACCACGTTTCGCACTTGTGTTCGTGTTGAAAAACCACTTTTCGCACTTGTGTTGGTGCAGGAAACCACTTTTGCACTTATATTAGTGTGGAAAAAACACTTTTTGCACTTGTGGTAGTGTTGAAAAACCATTTTTCGCACTTGTGTTAGTGTTGAAAAACCACTTTTCGCACTTGTGTTAGTGTTGAAAAACCACTTTTCGCACTTGTGTTGGTGCAGGAAACCACTTTTGCACTTGTATTAGTGTGGAAAAACCACTTTTCGCACTTGTGTTAGTGTTGAAAAACCACTTTTCGCACTTGTGTTAGTGTTGAAAAACCACTTTTCGCACTTGTGTTGGTGCAGGAAACCACTTTTGCACTTGTATTAGTGTGGAAAAAACACTTTTTGCACTTGTGATAGTGTTGAAAAACCACTTTTCGCACTTGTGTTAGTGTTGAAAAACCACTTTTCGCACTTGTGTTATTGTTGAAAAACCACTTTTCGCACTTGTGTTGGTGCAGGAAACCACTTTTGCACTTGTATTAATGTGGAAAAAACACTTTTCGCACTTGTGTTAGTGTTGAAAAACCACTTTTCGCACTTGTGTTAGTGTTGAAAAACCACTTTTGCACTTGTGTTGGTGCAGGAAACCACTTTTCGCACTTGTGTTAGTGTGGAAAAAACACTTTTCGCACTTGTGTTAGTGTTGAAAAACCACTTTTGCACTTGTGTTGGTGCAGGAAACCACTTTTGCACTTGTATTAGTGTGGAAAAAACACTTTTCGCACTTGTGTTAGTGTTGAAAAACCACTTTTCGCACTTGTGTTAGTGTTGAAAAACCACTTTTCGCACTTGTGTTGGTGCAGGAAACCACTTTTGCACTTGTATTAGTGTGGAAAAAACACTTTTTGGACTTGTGATAGTGTTGAAAAACCACTTTTTGCACTTGTGTTAGTGTTGAAAAACCACTTTTCGCACTTGTGTTGGTGCAGGAAACCACTTTTGCACTTGTATTAGTGTGGAAAAACCACTTTTTGCACTTGTGATAGTGTTGAAAAACCACTTTTCGCACTTGTGTTAGTGTTGAAAAACTACTTTTTGCACTTGTGTTAGTGTTGAAAAACCACTTTTCGCACTTGTGTTGGTGCAGGAAACCACTTTTGCACTTGTATTAGTGTGGAAAAAACACTTTTCGCACTTGTGTTAGTGTTGAAAAACCACTTTTCGCACTTGTGTTAGTGTTGAAAAACCACTTTTGCACTTGTGTTGGTGCAGGAAACCACTTTTGCACTTGTATTAGTGTGGAAAAAACACTTTTTGCACTTGTGATAGTGTTGAAAAACCACTTTTCGCACTTGTGTTAGTGTTGAAAAACCACTTTTCGCACTTGTGTTATTGTTGAAAAACCACTTTTCGCACTTGTGTTGGTGCAGGAAACCACTTTTGCACTTGTATTAATGTGGAAAAAACACTTTTCGCACTTGTGTTAGTGTTGAAAAACCACTTTTCGCACTTGTGTTTGTGTTGAAAAACCACTTTTGCACTTGTGTTGGTGCAGGAAACCACTTTTCGCACTTGTGTTAGTGTGGAAAAAACACTTTTCGCACTTGTGTTAGTGTTGAAAAACCACTTTTGCACTTGTGTTGGTGCAGGAAACCACTTTTGCACTTGTATTAGTGTGGAAAAAACACTTTTCGCACTTGTGTTAGTGTTGAAAAACCACGTTTCGCACTTGTGTTCGTGTTGAAAAACCACTTTTCGCACTTGTGTTGGTGCAGGAAACCACTTTTGCACTTATATTAGTGTGGAAAAAACACATTTTGCACTTGTATTAGTGTGGAAAAACCACTTTTCGCACTTGTGTTAGTGTTGAAATACCACTTTTCGCACTTCTGTTAGTGTTGAAAAACCACTTTTCGCACTTGTGTTGGTGCATGAAACCACTTTTGCACTTGTATTAATGTGGAAAAAACACTTTTTGGACTTGTGATAGTGTTGAAAAACCACTTTTCGCACTTGTGTTAGTGTTGAAAAACCACTTTTCGCACTTGTGTTGGTGCAGGAAACCACTTTTGCACTTGTATTAGTGTGGAAAAACCACTTTTTGCACTTGTGATAGTGTTGAAAAACCACTTTTCGCACTTGTGTTAGTGTTGAAAAACCACTTTTTGCACTTGTGTTAGTGTTGAAAAACCACTTTTCGCACTTGTGTTGGTGCAGGAAACCACTTTTGCACTTGTATTAGTGTGGAAAAACCACTTTTCGCACATGTGTTAGTGTTGAAATACCACTTTTCGCACTTCTGTTAGTGTTGAAAAACCACTTTTCGCACTTGTGTTGGTGCAGGAAACCACTTTTGCACTTGTATTAGTGTGGAAAAAACACTTTTTGGACTTGTGATAGTGTTGAAAAACCACTTTTCGCACTTGTGTTAGTGTTGAAAAACCACTTTTCGCACTTGTGTTGGTGCAGGAAACCACTTTTGCACTTGTATTAGTGTGGAAAAACCACTTTTTGCACTTGTGATAGTGTTGAAAAACCACTTTTGGCACTTGTGTTAGTGTTGAAAAACCACTTTTTGCACTTGTGTTAGTGTTGAAAAACCACTTTTCGCACTTGTGTTGGTGCAGGAAACCACTTTTGCACTTGTATTAGTGTGGAAAAAACACTTTTCGCACTTGTGTTAGTGTTGAAAAACCACATTTCGCACTTGTGTTAGTGTTGAAAAACCTCTTTTTGCACTTGTGTTGGTGCAGGAAACCACTTTTGCACTTGTATTAGTGTGGAAAAAACACTTTTCGCACTTGTGTTAGTGTTGAAAAACCACTTTTCGCACTTGTGTTAGTGTTGAAAAACCACTTTTGCACTTGTGTTGGTGCAGGAAACCACTTTTGCACTTGTATTAGTGTGGAAAAAACACTTTTTGCACTTGTGATAGTGTTGAAAACCACTTTTCACACTTGTGTTAGTGTTGAAAAACCACTTTTCGCACTTGTGTTAGTGTTGAAAAACCACTTTTCGCACTTGTGTTGGTGCAGGAAACCACTTTTGCACTTGTATTAATGTGGAAAAAACACTTTTCGCACTTGTGTTAGTGTTGAAAAACCACTTTTCGCACTTGTGTTAGTGTTGAAAAACCAATTTTGCACTTGTGTTGGTGCAGGAAACCACTTTTCGCACTTGTGTTAGTGTGGAAAAAACACTTTTCACACTTGTGTTAGTGTTGAAAAACCACTTTTGCACTTGTGTTGGTGCAGGAAACCACTTTTGCACTTGTATTAGTGTGGAAAAAACACTTTTCGCACTTGTGTTAGTGTTGAAAAACCACGTTTCGCACTTGTGTTCGTGTTGAAAAACCACTTTTCGCACTTGTGTTGGTGCAGGAAACCACTTTTGCACTTATATTAGTGTGGAAAAAACACTTTTTGCACTTGTGGTAGTGTTGAAAAACCATTTTTCGCACTTGTGTTAGTGTTGAAAAACCACTTTTCGCACTTGTGTTAGTGTTGAAAAACCACTTTTCGCACTTGTGTTGGTGCAGGAAACCACTTTTGCACTTGTATTAGTGTGGAAAAACCACTTTTCGCACTTGTGTTAGTGTTGAAAAACCACTTTTCGCACTTGTGTTAGTGGTGAAAAACCACTTTTCGCACTTGTGTTGGTGCAGGAAACCACTTTTGCACTTGTATTAGTGTGGAAAAAACACTTTTTGCACTTGTGATAGTGTTGAAAAACCACTTTTCGCACTTGTGTTAGTGTTGAAAAACCACTTTTCGCACTTGTGTTATTGTTGAAAAACCACTTTTCGCACTTGTGTTGGTGCAGGAAACCACTTTTGCACTTGTATTAATGTGGAAAAAACACTTTTCGCACTTGTGTTAGTGTTGAAAAACCACTTTTCGCACTTGTGTTAGTGTTGAAAAACCACTTTTGCACTTGTGTTGGTGCAGGAAACCACTTTTCGCACTTGTGTTAGTGTGGAAAAAACACTTTTCGCACTTGTGTTAGTGTTGAAAAACCACTTTTGCACTTGTGTTGGTGCAGGAAACCACTTTTGCACTTGTATTAGTGTGGAAAAAACACTTTTCGCACTTGTGTTAGTGTTGAAAAACCACTTTTCGCACTTGTGTTAGTGTTGAAAAACCACTTTTCGCACTTGTGTTGGTGCAGGAAACCACTTTTGCAATTGTATTAGTGTGGAAAAAACACTTTTTGGACTTGTGATAGTGTTGAAAAACCACTTTTCGCACTTGTGTTAGTGTTGAAAAACCACTTTTGCACTTGTGTTGGTGCAGGAAACCACTTTTCGCACTTGTGTTAGTGTGGAAAAAACACTTTTCGCACTTGTGTTAGTGTTGAAAAACCACTTTTGCACTTGTGTTGGTGCAGGAAACCACTTTTGCACTTGTATTAGTGTGGAAAAAACACTTTTCGCACTTGTGTTGGTGCAGGAAACCACTTTTGCACTTATATTAGTGTGGAAAAAACACATTTTGCACTTGTATTAGTGTGGAAAAACCACTTTTCGCACTTGTGTTAGTGTTGAAATACCACTTTTCGCACTTCTGTTAGTGTTGAAAAACCACTTTTCGCACTTGTGTTGGTGCAGGAAACCACTTTTGCACTTGTATTAGTGTGGAAAAAACACTTTTTGGACTTGTGATAGTGTTGAAAAACCACTTTTCGCACTTGTGTTAGTGTTGAAAAACCACTTATCGCACTTGTGTTAGTGTTGAAAAACCACTTTTCGCACTTGTGTTGGTGCAGGAAACCACTTTTGCACTTGTATTAGTGTGGAAAAACCACTTTTTGCACTTGTGATAGTGTTGAAAAACCACTTTTCGCACTTGTGTTAGTGTTGAAAAACCACTTTTTGCACTTGTGTTAGTGTTGAAAAACCACTTTTCGCACTTGTGTTGGTGCAGGAAACCACTTTTGCACTTGTATTAGTGTGGAAAAAACACTTTTCGCACTTGTGTTAGTGTTGAAAAACCACATTTCGCACTTGTGTTAGTGTTGAAAAACCACTTTTTGCACTTGTGTTGGTGCAGGAAACCACTTTTGCACTTGTATTAGTGTGGAAAAAACACTTTTCGCACTTGTGGTAGTGTTGAAAAACAACTTTTCGCACTTGTGTTAGTGTTGAAAAACCACTTATCGCACTTGTGTTAGTGTTGAAAAACCACTTTTCGCACTTGTGTTGGTGCAGGAAACCACTTTTGCACTTGTATTAGTGTGGAAAAACCACTTTTCGCACTTGTGTTAGTGTTGAAATACCACTTTTCGCACTTCTGTTAGTGTTGAAAAACCACTTTTCACACTTGTGTTGGTGCAGGAAACCACTTTTGCACTTGTATTAGTGTGGAAAAAACACTTTTTGGACTTGTGATAGTGTTGAAAAACCACTTTTCGCACTTGTGTTAGTGTTGAAAAACCACTTTTCGCACTTGTGTTGGTGCAGGAAACCACTTTTGCACTTGTATTAGTGTGGAAAAACCACTTTTTGCACATGTGATAGTGTTGAAAAACCACTTTTCGCACTTGTGTTAGTGTTGAAAAACCACTTTTTGCACTTGTGTTAGTGTTGAAAAACCACTTTTCGCACTTGTGTTGGTGCAGGAAACCACTTTTGCACTTGTATTAGTGTGGAAAAAACACTTTTCGCACTTGTGTTAGTGTTGAAAAACCACATTTCGCACTTGTGTTAGTGTTGAAAAACCACTTTTTGCACTTGTGTTGGTGCAGGAAACCACTTTTGCACTTGTATTAGTGTGGAAAAAACACTTTTCGCACTTGTGTTAGTGTTGAAAAACCACTTTTCGCACTTGTGTTAGTGTTGAAAAACCACTTTTGCACTTGTGTTGGTGCAGGAAACCACTTTTGCACTTGTATTAGTGTGGAAAAAACACTTTTTGCACTTGTGATAGTGTTGAAAAACCACTTTTCGCACTTGTGTTAGTGTTGAAAAACCACTTTTCGCACTTGTGTTAGTGTTGAAAAACCACTTTTCGCACTTGTGTTGGTGCAGGAAACCACTTTTGCACTTGTATTAATGTGGAAAAAAACACTTTTCGCACTTGTGTTAGTGTTGAAAAACCACTTTTCGCACTTGTGTTAGTGTTGAAAAACCACTTTTGCACTTGTGTTGGTGCAGGAAACCACTTTTCGCACTTGTGTTAGTGTGGAAAAAACACTTTTCACACTTGTGTTAGTGTTGAAAAACCACTTTTGCACTTGTGTTGGTGCAGGAAACCACTTTTGCACTTGTATTAGTGTGGGAAAAAACACTTTTCGCACTTGTGTTAGTGTTGAAAAACCACGTTTCGCACTTGTGTTCGTGTTGAAAAACCACTTTTCGCACTTGTGTTGGTGCAGGAAACCACTTTTGCACTTATATTAGTGTGGAAAAAACACTTTTTGCACTTGTGGTAGTGTTGAAAAACCATTTTTCGCACTTGTGTTAGTGTTGAAAAACCACTTTTCGCACTTGTGTTAGTGTTGAAAAACCACTTTTCGCACTCGTGTTGGTGGCAGGAAACCACTTTTGCACTTGTATTAGTGTGGAAAAACCACTTTTCGCACTTGTGTTAGTGTTGAAAAACCACTTTTCGCACTTGTGTTAGTGTTGAAAAACCACTTTTCGCACTTGTGTTGGTGCAGGAAACCACTTTTGCACTTGTATTAGTGTGGAAAAAACACTTTTTGCACTTGTGATAGTGTTGAAAAACCACTTTTCGCACTTGTGTTAGTGTTGAAAAAACACTTTTCGCACTTGTGTTATTGTTGAAAAACCACTTTTCGCACTTGTGTTGGTGCAGGAAACCACTTTTGCACTTGTATTAATGTGGAAAAAACACTTTTCGCACTTGTGTTAGTGTTGAAAAACCACTTTTCGCACTTGTGTTAGTGTTGAAAAACCACTTTTGCACTTGTGTTGGTGCAGGAAACCACTTTTCGCACTTGTGTTAGTGTGGAAAAAACACTTTCGCACTTGTGTTAGTGTTGAAAAACCACTTTTGCACTTGTGTTGGTGCAGGAAACCACTTTTGCACTTGTATTAGTGTGGAAAAAACACTTTTCGCACTTGTGTTAGTGTTGAAAAACCACTTTTCGCACTTGTGTTAGTGTTGAAAAACCACTTTTCGCACTTGTGTTGGTGCAGGAAACCACTTTTGCACTTGTATTAGTGTGGAAAAAACACTTTTTGGACTTGTGATAGTGTTGAAAAAACCACTTTTCGCACTTGTGTTAGTGTTGAAAAACCACTTTTCACACTTGTGTTGGTGCAGGAAACCACTTTTGCACTTGTATTAGTGTGGAAAAACCACTTTTTGCACTTGTGATAGTGTTGAAAAACCACTTTTCGCACTTGTGTTAGTGTTGAAAAACCACTTTTTGCACTTGTGTTAGTGTTGAAAAACCACTTTTCGCACTTGTGTTGGTGCAGGAAACCACTTTTGCACTTGTATTAGTGTGGAAAAAACACTTTTCGCACTTGTGTTAGTGTTGAAAAACCACTTTTCGCACTTGTGTTAGTGTTGAAAAACCACTTTTTGCACTTGTGTTGGTGCTAGGAAACCACTTTTGCACTTGTATTAGTGTGGAAAAAACACTTTTTGCACTTGTGATAGTGTTGAAAAACCACTTTTCGCACTTGTGTTAGTGTTGAAAAACCACTTTTCGCACTTGTGTTATTGTTGAAAAACCACTTTTTTCACTTGTGTTGGTGCAGGAAACCACTTTTGCACTTGTATTAATGTGGAAAAAACACTTTTCGCACTTGTGTTAGTGTTGAAAAACCACTTTTCGCACTTGTGTTTGTGTTGAAAAACCACTTTTGCACTTGTGTTGGTGCAGGAAACCACTTTTCGCACTTGTGTTAGTGTGGAAAAAACACTTTTCGCACTTGTGTTAGTGTTGAAAAACCACTTTTGCACTTGTGTTGGTGCAGGAAACCACTTTTGCACTTGTATTAGTGTGGAAAAAAACACTTTTCGCACTTGTGTTAGTGTTGAAAAACCACGTTTCGCACTTGTGTTCGTGTTGAAAAACCACTTTTCGCACTTGTGTTGGTGCAGGAAACCACTTTTGCACTTATATTAGTGTGGAAAAAACACATTTTGCACTTGTATTAGTGTGGAAAAACCACTTTTCGCACTTGTGTTAGTGTTGAAATACCACTTTTCGCACTTCTGTTAGTGTTGAAAAACCACTTTTCGCACTTGTGTTGGTGCAGGAAACCACTTTTGCACTTGTATTAATGTGGAAAAAACACTTTTTGGACTTGTGATAGTGTTGAAAAACCACTTTTCGCACTTGTGTTAGTGTTGGAAAACCACTTTTCGCACTTGTGTTGGTGCAGGAAACCACTTTTGCACTTGTATTAGTGTGGAAAAACCACTTTTTGCACCTTGTGATAGTGTTGAAAAAACCACTTTTCGCACTTGTGTTAGTGTTGAAAAACCACTTTTTGCACTTGTGTTAGTGTTGAAAAACCACTTTTCGCACTTGTGTTGGTGCAGGAAACCACTTTTGCACTTGTATTAGTGTGGAAAAAACACTTTTCGCACTTGTGTTAGTGTTGAAAAACCACATTTCGCACTTGTGTTAGTGTTGAAAAACCACTTTTTGCACTTGTGTTGGTGCAGGAAACCACTTTTGCACTTGTATTAATGTGGAAAAAACACTTTTCGCACTTGTGTTAGTGTTGAAAAACCACTTCTCGCACTTGTGTTAGTGTTGAAAAACCACTTTTGCACTTGTGTTGGTGCAGGAAACCACTTTTCGCACTTGTGTTAGTGTGGAAAAAACACTTTTCGCACTTGTGTTAGTGTTGAAAAACCACTTTTGCACTTGTGTTGGTGCAGGAAACCACTTTTGCACTTGTATTAGTGTGGAAAAAACACTTTTCGCACTTGTGTTAGTGTTGAAAAACCACTTTTCGCACTTGTGTTAGTGTTGAAAAACCACTTTTCGCACTTGTGTTGGTGCAGGAAACCACTTTTGCAATTGTATTATTGTGGAAAAAACACTTTTTGGACTTGTGATAGTGTTGAAAAACCACTTTTCGCACTTGTGTTAGTGTTGAAAAACCACTTTTGCACTTGTGTTGGTGCAGGAAACCACTTTTCGCACTTGTGTTAGTGTGGAAAAAACACTTTTCGCACTTGTGTTAGTGTTGAAAAACCACTTTTGCACTTGTGTTGGTGCAGGAAACCACTTTTGCACTTGTATTAGTGTGGAAAAAACACTTTTCGCACTTGTGTTGGTGCAGGAAACCACTTTTGCACTTATATTAGTGTGGAAAAAACACATTTTGCACTTGTATTAGTGTGGAAAAACCACTTTTCGCACTTGTGTTAGTGTTGAAATACCACTTTTCACACTTCTGTTAGTGTTGAAAAACCACTTTTCGCACTTGTGTTGGTGCAGGAAACCACTTTTGCACTTGTATTAGTGTGGAAAAAACACTTTTTGGACTTGTGATAGTGTTGAAAAACCACTTTTCGCACTTGTGTTAGTGTTGAAAAACCACTTATCGCACTTGTGTTAGTGTTGAAAAACCACTTTTCGCACTTGTGTTGGTGCAGGAAACCACTTTTGCACTTGTATTAGTGTGGAAAAACCACTTTTTGCACTTGTGATAGTGTTGAAAAACCACTTTTCGCACTTGTGTTAGTGTTGAAAAACCACTTTTTGCACTTGTGTTAGTGTTGAAAAACCACTTTTCGCACTTGTGTTGGTGCAGGAAACCACTTTTGCACTTGTATTAGTGTGGAAAAAACACTTTTCGCACTTGTGTTAGTGTTGAAAAACCACATTTCGCACTTGTGTTAGTGTTGAAAAACCACTTTTTGCACTTGTGTTGGTGCAGGAAACCACTTTTGCACTTGTATTAGTGTGGAAAAAACACTTTTCGCACTTGTGGTAGTGTTGAAAAACAACTTTTCGCACTTGTGTTAGTGTTGAAAAACCACTTATCGCACTTGTGTTAGTGTTGAAAAACCACTTTTCGCACTTGTGTTGGTGCAGGAAACCACTTTTGCACTTGTATTAGTGTGGAAAAACCACTTTTCGCACTTGTGTTAGTGTTGAAAAACCACTTTTCGCACTTGTGTTAGTGTTGAAAAACCACTTTTTGCACTTGTGTTAGTGTTGAAAAACCACTTTTCGCACTTGTGTTGGTGCAGGAAACCACTTTTGCACTTGTATTAGAGTGGAAAAAACACTTTTCGCACTTGTGTTAGTGTTGAAAAACCACATTTCGCACTTGTGTTAGTGTTGAAAAACCACTTTTTGCACTTGTGTTGGTGCAGGAAACCACTTTTGCACTTGTATTAGTGTGGAAAAAACACTTTTCGCACTTGTGTTAGTGTTGAAAAACCACTTTTCGCACTTGTGTTAGTGTTGAAAAACCACTTTTGCACTTGTGTTGGTGCAGGAAACCACTTTTGCACTTGTATTAGTGTGGAAAAAACACTTTTTGCACTTGTGATAGTGTTGAAAAACCACTTTTCGCACTTGTGTTAGTGTTGAAAAACCACTTTTCGCACTTGTGTTAGTGTTGAAAAACCACTTTTCGCACTTGTGTTGGTGCAGGAAACCACTTTTGCACTTGTATTAATGTGGAAAAAACACTTTTCGCACTTGTGTTAGTGTTGAAAAACCACTTTTCGCACTTGTGTTAGTGTTGAAAAACCACTTTTGCACTTGTGTTGGTGCAGGAAACCACTTTTCGCACTTGTGTTAGTGTGGAAAAAACACTTTTCACACTTGTGTTAGTGTTGAAAAACCACTTTTGCACTTGTGTTGGTGCAGGAAACCACTTTTGCACTTGTATTAGTGTGGAAAAAACACTTTTCGCACTTGTGTTAGTGTTGAAAAACCACGTTTCGCACTTGTGTTCGTGTTGAAAAACCACTTTTCGCACTTGTGTTGGTGCAGGAAACCACTTTTGCACTTATATTAGTGTGGAAAAAACACTTTTTGCACTTGTGGTAGTGTTGAAAAACCATTTTTCGCACTTGTGTTAGTGTTGAAAAACCACTTTTCGCACTTGTGTTAGTGTTGAAAAACCACTTTTCGCACTCGTGTTGGTGCAGGAAACCACTTTTGCACTTGTATTAGTGTGGAAAAACCACTTTTCGCACTTGTGTTAGTGTTGAAAAACCACTTTTCGCACTTGTGTTAGTGTTGAAAAACCACTTTTCGCACTTGTTTTGGTGCAGGAAACCACTTTTACACTTGTATTAGTGTGGAAAAAACACTTTTTGCACTTGTGATAGTGTTGAAAAACCACTTTTCGCACTTGTGTTAGTGTTGAAAAACCACTTTTCGCACTTGTGTTATTGTTGAAAAACCACTTTTCGCACTTGTGTTGGTGCAGGAAACCACTTTTGCACTTGTATTAATGTGGAAAAAACACTTTTCGCACTTGTGTTAGTGTTGAAAAACCACTTTTCGCACTTGTGTTAGTGTTGAAAAACCACTTTTGCACTTGTGTTAGTGTTGAAAAACCACTTTTGCACTTGTGTTGGTGCAGGAAACCACTTTTGCACTTGTATTAGTGTGGAAAAAACACTTTTCGCACTTGTGTTGGTGCAGGAAACCACTTTTGCACTTATATTAGTGTGGAAAAAACACATTTTGCACTTGTATTAGTGTGGAAAAACCACTTTTCGCACTTGTGTTAGTGTTGAAATACCACTTTTCGCACTTCTGTTAGTGTTGAAAAACCACTTTTCGCACTTGTGTTGGTGCAGGAAACCACTTTTGCACTTGTATTAGTGTGGAAAAAACACTTTTTGGACTTGTGATAGTGTTGAAAAACCACTTTTCGCACTTGTGTTAGTGTTGAAAAACCACTTATCGCACTTGTGTTAGTGTTGAAAAACCACTTTTCGCACTTGTGTTGGTGCAGGAAACCACTTTTGCACTTGTATTAGTGTGGAAAAACCACTTTTTGCACTTGTGATAGTGTTGAAAAACCACTTTTCGCACTTGTGTTAGTGTTGAAAAACCACTTTTTGCACTTGTGTTAGTGTTGAAAAACCACTTTTCGCACTTGTGTTGGTGCAGGAAACCACTTTTGCACTTGTATTAGTGTGGAAAAAACACTTTTCGCACTTGTGTTAGTGTTGAAAAACCACATTTCGCACTTGTGTTAGTGTTGAAAAACCACTTTTTGCACTTGTGTTGGTGCAGGAAACCACTTTTGCACTTGTATTAGTGTGGAAAAAACACTTTTCGCACTTGTGGTAGTGTTGAAAAACAACTTTTCGCACTTGTGTTAGTGTTGAAAAACCACTTATCGCACTTGTGTTAGTGTTGAAAAACCACTTTTCGCACTTGTGTTGGTGCAGGAAACCACTTTTGCACTTGTATTAGTGTGGAAAAAACACTTTTCGCACTTGTGTTAGTGTTGAAAAACCACTTTTCGCACTTGTGTTAGTGTTGAAAAACCACTTTTGCACTTGTGTTGGTGCAGGAAACCACTTTTCGCACTTGTGTTAGTGTGGAAAAAACACTTTTCACACTTGTGTTAGTGTTGAAAAACCACTTTTGCACTTGTGTTGGTGCAGGAAACCACTTTTGCACTTGTATTAGTGTGGAAAAAACACTTTTCGCACTTGTGTTAGTGTTGAAAAACCACGTTTCGCACTTGTGTTCGTGTTGAAAAACCACTTTTCGCACTTGTGTTGGTGCAGGAAACCACTTTTGCACTTATATTAGTGTGGAAAAAACACTTTTTGCACTTGTGGTAGTGTTGAAAAACCATTTTTCGCACTTGTGTTAGTGTTGAAAAACCACTTTTCGCACTTGTGTTAGTGTTGAAAAACCACTTTTCGCACTCGTGTTGGTGCAGGAAACCACTTTTGCACTTGTATTAGTGTGGAAAAACCACTTTTCGCACTTGTGTTAGTGTTGAAAAACCACTTTTCGCACTTGTGTTAGTGTTGAAAAACCACTTTTCGCACTTGTGTTGGTGCAGGAAACCACTTTTGCACTTGTATTAGTGTGGAAAAAACACTTTTTGCACTTGTGATAGTGTTGAAAAACCACTTTTCGCACTTGTGTTAGTGTTGAAAAACCACTTTTCGCACTTGTGTTATTGTTGAAAAACCACTTTTCGCACTTGTGTTGGTGCAGGAAACCACTTTTGCACTTGTATTAATGTGGAAAAAACACTTTTCGCACTTGTGTTAGTGTTGAAAAACCACTTTTCGCACTTGTGTTAGTGTTGAAAAACCACTTTTGCACTTGTGTTAGTGTTGAAAAACCACTTTTGCACTTGTGTTGGTGCAGGAAACCACTTTTGCACTTGTATTAGTGTGGAAAAAACACTTTTCGCACTTGTGTTGGTGCAGGAAACCACTTTTGCACTTATATTAGTGTGGAAAAAACACATTTTGCACTTGTATTAGTGTGGAAAAACCACTTTTCGCACTTGTGTTAGTGTTGAAATACCACTTTTCGCACTTCTGTTAGTGTTGAAAAACCACTTTTCGCACTTGTGTTGGTGCAGAAAACCACTTTTGCACTTGTATTAGTGTGGAAAAAACACTTTTTGGACTTGTGATAGTGTTGAAAAACCACTTTTCGCACTTGTGTTAGTGTTGAAAAACCACTTATCGCACTTGTGTTAGTGTTGAAAAACCACTTTTCGCACTTGTGTTGGTGCAGGAAAACACTTTTGCACTTGTATTAGTGTGGAAAAACCACTTTTTGCACTTGTGATAGTGTTGAAAAACCACTTTTCGCACTTGTGTTAGTGTTGAAAAACCACTTTTTGCACTTGTGTTAGTGTTGAAAAACCACTTTTCGCACTTGTGTTGGTGCAGGAAACCACTTTTGCACTTGTATTAGTGTGGAAAAAACACTTTTCGCACTTGTGTTAGTGTTGAAAAACCACATTTCGCACTTGTGTTAGTGTTGAAAAACCACTTTTTGCACTTGTGTTGGTGCAGGAAACCACTTTTGCACTTGTATTAGTGTGGAAAAAACACTTTTCGCACTTGTGGTAGTGTTGAAAAACAACTTTTCGCACTTGTGTTAGTGTTGAAAAACCACTTATCGCACTTGTGTTAGTGTTGAAAAACCACTTTTCGCACTTGTGTTGGTGCAGGAAACCACTTTTGCACTTGTATTAGTGTGGAAAAACCACTTTTCGCACTTGTGTTAGTGTTGAAATACCACTTTTCGCACTTGTGTTAGTGTTGAAAAACCACTTTTCGCACTTGTGTTGGTGCAGGAAACCACTTTTGCACTTGTATTAGTGTGGAAAAACCACTTTTTGCACATGTGATAGTGTTGAAAAACCACTTTTCGCACTTGTGTTAGTGTTGAAAAACCACTTTTTGCACTTGTGTTAGTGTTGAAAAACCACTTTTCGCACTTGTGTTGGTGCAGGAAACCACTTTTGCACTTGTATTAGTGTGGAAAAAACACTTTTCGCACTTGTGTTAGTGTTGAAAAACCACATTTCGCACTTGTGTTAGTGTTGAAAAACCACTTTTTGCACTTGTGTTGGTGCAGGAAACCACTTTTGCACTTGTATTAGTGTGGAAAAAACACTTTTCGCACTTGTGTTAGTGTTGAAAAACCACTTTTCGCACTTGTGTTAGTGTTGAAAAACCACTTTTGCACTTGTGTTGGTGCAGGAAACCACTTTTGCACTTGTATTAGTGTGGAAAAAACACTTTTTGCACTTGTGATAGTGTTGAAAAACCACTTTTCGCACTTGTGTTAGTGTTGAAAAACCACTTTTCGCACTTGTGTTAGTGTTGAAAAACCACTTTTCGCACTTGTGTTGGTGCAGGAAACCACTTTTGCACTTGTATTAATGTGGAAAAAACACTTTTCGCACTTGTGTTAGTGTTGAAAAACCACTTTTCGCACTTGTGTTAGTGTTGAAAAACCACTTTTGCACTTGTGTTGGTGCAGGAAACCACTTTTCGCACTTGTGTTAGTGTGGAAAAAACACTTTTCACACTTGTGTTAGTGTTGAAAAACCACTTTTGCACTTGTGTTGGTGCAGGAAACCACTTTTGCACTTGTATTAGTGTGGAAAAAACACTTTTCGCACTTGTGTTAGTGTTGAAAAACCACGTTTCGCACTTGTGTTCGTGTTGAAAAACCACTTTTCGCACTTGTGTTGGTGCAGGAAACCACTTTTGCACTTATATTAGTGTGGAAAAAACACTTTTTGCACTTGTGGTAGTGTTGAAAAACCATTTTTCGCACTTGTGTTAGTGTTGAAAAACCACTTTTCGCACTTGTGTTAGTGTTGAAAAACCACTTTTCGCACTCGTGTTGGTGCAGGAAACCACTTTTGCACTTGTATTAGTGTGGAAAAACCACTTTTCGCACTTGTGTTAGTGTTGAAAAACCACTTTTCGCACTTGTGTTAGTGTTGAAAAACCACTTTTCGCACTTGTGTTGGTGCAGGAAACCACTTTTGCACTTGTATTAGTGTGGAAAAAACACTTTTTGCACTTGTGATAGTGTTGAAAAACCACTTTTCGCACTTGTGTTAGTGTTGAAAAACCACTTTTCGCACTTGTGTTATTGTTGAAAAACCACTTTTCGCACTTGTGTTGGTGCAGGAAACCACTTTTGCACTTGTATTAATGTGGAAAAAACACTTTTCGCACTTGTGTTAGTGTTGAAAAACCACTTTTCGCACTTGTGTTAGTGTTGAAAAACCACTTTTGCACTTGTGTTGGTGCAGGAAACCACTTTTCGCACTTGTGTTAGTGTGGAAAAAACACTTTTCGCACTTGTGTTAGTGTTGAAAAACCACTTTTGCACTTGTGTTGGTGCAGGAAACCACTTTTGCACTTGTATTAGTGTGGAAAAAACACTTTTCGCACTTGTGTTAGTGTTGAAAAACCACTTTTCGCACTTGTGTTAGTGTTGAAAAACCACTTTTCGCACTTGTGTTGGTGCAGGAAACCACTTTTGCACTTGTATTAGTGTGGAAAAAACACTTTTTGGACTTGTGATAGTGTTGAAAAACCACTTTTCGCACTTGTGTTAGTGTTGAAAAACCACTTTTCACACTTGTGTTGGTGCAGGAAACCACTTTTGCACTTGTATTAGTGTGGAAAAACCACTTTTTGCACTTGTGATAGTGTTGAAAAACCACTTTTCGCACTTGTGTTAGTGTTGAAAAACCACTTTTTGCACTTGTGTTAGTGTTGAAAAACCACTTTTCGCACTTGTGTTGGTGCAGGAAACCACTTTTGCACTTGTATTAGTGTGGAAAAAACACTTTTCGCACTTGTGTTAGTGTTGAAAAACCACTTTTCGCACTTGTGTTAGTGTTGAAAAACCACTTTTGCACTTGTGTTGGTGCAGGAAACCACTTTTGCACTTGTATTAGTGTGGAAAAAACACTTTTTGCACTTGTGATAGTGTTGAAAAACCACTTTTCGCACTTGTGTTAGTGTTGAAAAACCACTTTTCGCACTTGTGTTATTGTTGAAAAACCACTTTTCGCACTTGTGTTGGTGCAGGAAACCACTTTTGCACTTGTATTAATGTGGAAAAAACACTTTTCGCACTTGTGTTAGTGTTGAAAAACCACTTTTCGCACTTGTGTTTGTGTTGAAAAACCACTTTTGCACTTGTGTTGGTGCAGGAAACCACTTTTCGCACTTGTGTTAGTGTGGAAAAAACACTTTTCGCACTTGTGTTAGTGTTGAAAAACCACTTTTGCACTTGTGTTGGTGCAGGAAACCACTTTTGCACTTGTATTAGTGTGGAAAAAACACTTTTCGCACTTGTGTTAGTGTTGAAAAACCACGTTTCGCACTTGTGTTCGTGTTGAAAAACCACTTTTCGCACTTGTGTTGGTGCAGGAAACCACTTTTGCACTTATATTAGTGTGGAAAAAACACATTTTGCACTTGTATTAGTGTGGAAAAACCACTTTTCGCACTTGTGTTAGTGTTGAAATACCACTTTTCGCACTTCTGTTAGTGTTGAAAAACCACTTTTCGCACTTGTGTTGGTGCAGGAAACCACTTTTGCACTTGTATTAATGTGGAAAAAACACTTTTTGGACTTGTGATAGTGTTGAAAAACCACTTTTCGCACTTGTGTTAGTGTTGAAAAACCACTTTTCGCACTTGTGTTGGTGCAGGAAACCACTTTTGCACTTGTATTAGTGTGGAAAAACCACTTTTTGCACTTGTGATAGTGTTGAAAAACCACTTTTCGCACTTGTGTTAGTGTTGAAAAACCACTTTTTGCACTTGTGTTAGTGTTGAAAAACCACTTTTCGCACTTGTGTTTGTGCAGGAAACCACTTTTGCACTTGTATTAGTGTGGAAAAAACACTTTTCGCACTTGTGTTAGTGTTGAAAAACCACATTTCGCACTTGTGTTAGTGTTGAAAAACCACTTTTTGCACTTGTGTTGGTGCAGGAAACCACTTTTGCACTTGTATTAGTGTGGAAAAAACACTTTTCGCACTTGTGGTAGTGTTGAAAAACAACTTTTCGCACTTGTGTAAGTGTTGAAAAACCACTTATCGCACTTGTGTTAGTGTTGAAAAACCACTTTTCGCACTTGTGTTGGTGCAGGAAACCACTTTTGCACTTGTATTAGTGTGGAAAAACCACTTTTTGCACTTGTGATAGTGTTGAAAAACCACTTTTCGCACTTGTGTTAGTGTTGAAAAACCACTTTTTGCACTTGTGTTAGTGTTGAAAAACCACTTTTCGCACTTGTGTTGGTGCAGGAAACCACTTTTGCACTTGTATTAGTGTGGAAAAAACACTTTTCGCACTTGTGTTAGTGTTGAAAAACCACATTTCGCATTTGTGTTAGTGTTGAAAAACCACTTTTTGCACTTGTGTTGGTGCAGGAAACCACTTTTGCACTTGTATTAGTGTGGAAAAAACACTTTTCGCACTTGTGGTAGTGTTGAAAAACAACTTTTCGCACTTGTGTTAGTGTTGAAAAACCACTTATCGCACTTGTGTTAGTGTTGAAAAACCACTTTTCGCACTTGTGTTGGTGCAGGAAACCACTTTTGCACTTGTATTAGTGTGGAAAAACCACTTTTCGCACTTGTGTTAGTGTTGAAATACCACTTTTCGCACTTCTGTTAGTGTTGAAATACCACTTTTCGCACTTGTGTTGGTGCAGGAAACCACTTTTGCACTTGTATTAGTGTGGAAAAAACACTTTTTGGACTTGTGATAGTGTTGAAAAACCACTTTTCGCACTTGTGTTAGTGTTGAAAAACCACTTTTCGCACTTGTGTTGGTGCAGGAAACCACTTTTGCACTTGTATTAGTGTGGAAAAACCACTTTTTGCACTTGTGATAGTGTTGAAAAACCACTTTTCGCACTTGTGTTAGTGTTGAAAAACCACTTTTTGCACTTGTGTTAGTGTTGAAAAACCACTTTTCGCACTTGTGTTGGTGCAGGAAACCACTTTTGCACTTGTATTAGTGTGGAAAAAACACTTTTCGCACTTGTGTTAGTGTTGAAAAACCACATTTCGCACTTGTGTTAGTGTTGAAAAACCACTTTTTGCACTTGTGTTGGTGCAGGAAACCACTTTTGCACTTGTATTAGTGTGGAAAAAACACTTTTCGCACTTGTGTTAGTGTTGAAAAACCACTTTTCGCACTTGTGTTAGTGTTGAAAAACCACTTTTTGCACTTGTGTTAGTGTTGAAAAACCACTTTTCGCACTTGTGTTGGTGCAGGAAACCACTTTTGCACTTGTATTAGTGTGGAAAAAACACTTTTCGCACTTGTGTTAGTGTTGAAAAACCACATTTCGCACTTGTGTTAGTGTTGAAAAACCACTTTTTGCACTTGTGTTGGTGCAGGAAACCACTTTTGCACTTGTATTAGTGTGGAAAAAACACTTTTCGCACTTGTGGTAGTGTTGAAAAACCACTTTTCGCACTTGTGTTAGTGTTGAAAAACCACTTTTCGCACTTGTGTTGGTGCAGGAAACCACTTTTGCACTTGTATTAGTGTGGAAAAACCACTTTTTGCACTTGTGATAGTGTTCAAAAAACCACTTTTCGCACTTGTGTTAGTGTTGAAAAACCACTTTTTGCACTTGTGTTAGTGTTGAAAAACCACTTTTCGCACTTGTGTTGGTGCAGGAAACCACTTTTGCACTTGTATTAGTGTGGAAAAAACACTTTTCGCACTTGTGTTAGTGTTGAAAAACCACATTTCGCACTTGTGTTAGTGTTGAAAAACCACTTTTTGCACTTGTGTTGGTGCAGGAAACCACTTTTGCACTTGTATTAGTGTGGAAAAAACACTTTTCGCACTTGTGTTAGTGTTGAAAAACCACTTTTCGCACTTGTGTTAGTGTTGAAAAACCACTTTTGCACTTGTGTTGGTGCAGGAAACCACTTTTGCACTTGTATTAGTGTGGAAAAAACACTTTTTGCACTTGTGATAGTGTTGAAAAACCACTTTTCGCACTTGTATTAATGTGGAAAAAACACTTTTCGCACTTGTGTTAGTGTTGAAAAACCACTTTTCGCACTTGTGTTAGTGTTGAAAAACCACTTTTGCACTTGTGTTGGTGCAGGAAACCACTTTTCGCACTTGTGTTAGTGTGGAAAAAACACTTTTCACACTTGTGTTAGTGTTGAAAAACCACTTTTGCACTTGTGTTGGTTCAGGAAACCACTTTTGCACTTGTATTAGTGTGGAAAAAACACTTTTCGCACTTGTGTTAGTGTTGAAAAACCACGTTTCGCACTTGTGTTAGTGTTGAAAAACCACTTTTCGCACTTGTGTTAGTGTTGAAAAACCACTTTTGCACTTGTGTTGGTGCAGGAAACCACTTTTGCACTTGTATTAGTGTGGAAAAAACACTTTTTGCACTTGTGATAGTGTTGAAAAACCACTTTTCGCACTTGTGTTAGTGTTGAAAAACCACTTTTCGCACTTGTGTTAGTGTTGAAAAACCACTTTTCGCACTTGTGTTGGTGCAGGAAACCACTTTTGCACTTGTATTAATGTGGAAAAAACACTTTTCGCACTTGTGTTAGTGTTGAAAAACCACTTTTCGCACTTGTGTTAGTGTTGAAAAACCACTTTTGCACTTGTGTTGGTGCAGGAAACCACTTTTCGCACTTGTGTTAGTGTGGAAAAAACACTTTTCACACTTGTGTTAGTGTTGAAAAACCACTTTTGCACTTGTGTTGGTGCAGGAAACCACTTTTGCACTTGTATTAGTGTGGAAAAAACACTTTTCGCACTTGTGTTAGTGTTGAAAAACCACGTTTCGCACTTGTGTTCGTGTTGAAAAACCACTTTTCGCACTTGTGTTGGTGCAGGAAACCACTTTTGCACTTATATAGTGTGGAAAAAACACTTTTTGCACTTGTGGTAGTGTTGAAAAACCATTTTTCGCACTTGTGTTAGTGTTGAAAAACCACTTTTCGCACTTGTGTTAGTGTTGAAAAACCACTTTTCGCACTTGTGTTGGTGCAGGAAACCACTTTTGCACTTGTATTAGTGTGGAAAAACCACTTTTCGCACTTGTGTTAGTGTGAAAAACCACTTTTCGCACTTGTGTTAGTGTTGAAAAACCACTTTTCGCACTTGTGTTGGTGCAGGAAACCACTTTTGCACTTGTATTGTGTGGAAAAAACACTTTTTGCACTTGTGATAGTGTTGAAAAACCCTTTTCGCACTGTGTTAGTGTTGAAAAACCACTTTTCGCACTTGTGTTGGTGCAGGAAACCACTTTTGCACTTGTATTAGTGTGGAAAAACCACTTTTCGCACTTGTGTTAGTGTTGAAAAACCACTTTTCGCACTTGTGTTAGTGTTGAAAAACCACTTTTCGCACTTGTGTTGGTGCAGGAAACCACTTTTGCACTTGTATTAGTGTGAAAAAACACTTTTTGCACTTGTGATAGTGTTGAAAAACCACTTTTCGCACTTGTGTTAGTGTTGAAAAACCACTTTTCGCACTTGTGTTATTGTTGAAAAACCACTTTCGCACTTGTGTTGGTGCAGGAAACCACTTTTTCACTTGTATTAATGTGGAAAAAACACTTTTCGCACTTGTGTTAGTGTTGAAAAACCACTTTTCGCACTTGTGTTAGTGTTGAAAACCACTTTTGCACTTGTGTTGGTGCAGGAAACCACTTTTCGCACTTGTGTTAGTGTGGAAAAAACACTTTTCGCACTTGTGTTAGTGTTGAAAAACCACTTTTGCACTTGTGTTGGTGCAGGAAACCACTTTTGCACTTGTATTGGTGTTGAAAAACAACTTTTCGCACTTGTGTTAGTGTTGAAAAACCACTTATCGCACTTGTGTTAGTGTTGAAAAACCACTTTTCGCACTTGTGTTGGTGCAGGAAACCACTTTTGCACTTGTATTAGTGTGGAAAAACCACTTTTCGCACTTGTGTTAGTGTTGAAATACCACTTTTCGCACTTCTGTTAGTGTTGAAATACCACTTTTCGCACTTGTGTTGGTGCAGGAAACCACTTTTGCACTTGTATTAGTGTGGAAAAAACACTTTTTGGACTTGTGATAGTGTTGAAAAACCACTTTTCGCACTTGTGTTAGTGTTGAAAAACCACTTTTCGCACTTGTGTTGGTGCAGGAAACCACTTTTGCACTTGTATTAGTGTGGAAAAACCACTTTTTGCACTTGTGATAGTGTTGAAAAACCACTTTTCGCACTTGTGTTAGTGTTGAAAAACCACTTTTTGCACTTGTGTTAGTGTTGAAAACCACTTTTCGCACTTGTGTTGGTGCAGGAAACCACTTTTGCACTTGTATTAGTGTGGAAAAAACACTTTTCGCACTTGTGTTAGTGTTGAAAAACCACATTTCGCACTTGTGTTAGTGTTGAAAAACCACTTTTTGCACTTGTGTTGGTGCAGGAAACCACTTTTGCACTTGTATTAGTGTGGAAAAAACACTTTCGCACTTGTGTTAGTGTTGAAAAACACTTTTCGCACTTGTGTTAGTGTTGAAAAACCACTTTTTGCACTTGTGTTAGTGTTGAAAAACACTTTTCGCACTTGTGTTGGTGCAGGAAACCACTTTTGCACTTGTATTAGTGTGGAAAAAACACTTTTCGCACTTGTGTTAGTGTTGAAAAACCACATTTCGCACTTGTGTTAGTGTTGAAAAACCACTTTTTGCACTTGTGTTGGTGCAGGAAACCACTTTTGCACTTGTATTAGTGTGGAAAAAACACTTTTCGCACTTGTGGTAGTGTTGAAAAACCACTTTCGCACTTGTGTAGTGTTGAAAAACCACTTTTCGCACTTGTGTTGGTGCAGGAAACCACTTTTGCACTTGTATTAGTGTGGAAAACCACTTTTGCACTTGTGATAGTGTTCAAAAAACCACTTTTCGCACTTGTGTTAGTGTTGAAAAACCACTTTTTGCACTTGTGTTAGTGTTGAAAAACCACTTTCGCACTTGTGTTGTGCAGGAAACCACTTTTGCACTTGTATTAGTGTGGAAAAAACACTTTTCGCACTTGTGTTAGTGTTGAAAAACCACATTTCGCACTTGTGTTAGTGTTGAAAAACCACTTTTTGCACTTGTGTTGGTGCAGGAAACCACTTTTGCACTTGTATTAGTGTGGAAAAAACACTTTTCGCACTTGTGTTAGTGTTGAAAAAACACTTTTCGCACTTGTGTTAGTGTTGAAAAACCACTTTTGCACTTGTGTTGGTGCAGGAAACCACTTTTGCACTTGTATTAGTGTGGAAAAAACACTTTTTGCACTTGTGATAGTGTTGAAAAACCACTTTCGCACTTGTATTAATGTGGAAAAAACACTTTTCGCACTTGTGTTAGTGTTGAAAAACCACTTTTCGCACTTGTGTTAGTGTTGAAAAACCACTTTTGCACTTGTGTTGGTGCAGGAAACCACTTTTCGCACTTGTGTTAGTGTGGAAAAAACACTTTTCACACTTGTGTTAGTGTTGAAAAACCACTTTTGCACTTGTGTTGGTTCAGGAAACCACTTTTGCACTTGTATTAGTGTGGAAAAAACACTTTTCGCACTTGTGTTAGTGTTGAAAAACCACGTTTCGCACTTGTGTTAGTGTTGAAAAACCACTTTTCGCACTTGTGTTAGTGTTGAAAAACCACTTTTGCACTTGTGTTGGTGCAGGAAACCACTTTTGCACTTGTATTAGTGTGGAAAAAACACTTTTTGCACTTGTGATAGTGTTGAAAAACCACTTTTCGCACTTGTGTTAGTGTTGAAAAACCACTTTTCGCACTTGTGTTAGTGTTGAAAAACCACTTTTCGCACTTGTGTTGGTGCAGGAAACCACTTTTGCACTTGTATTAATGTGGAAAAAACACTTTTCGCACTTGTGTTAGTGTTGAAAAACCACTTTTCGCACTTGTGTTAGTGTTGAAAAACCACTTTTGCACTTGTGTTGGTGCAGGAAACCACTTTTCACACTTGTGTTAGTGTGGAAAAAACACTTTTCACACTTGTGTTAGTGTTGAAAAACCACTTTTGCACTTGTGTTGGTGCAGGAAACCACTTTTGCACTTGTATTAGTGTGGAAAAAACACTTTTCGCACTTGTGTTAGTGTTGAAAAACCACGTTTCGCACTTGTGTTCGTGTTGAAAAACCACTTTTCGCACTTGTGTTGGTGCAGGAAACCACTTTTGCACTTATATTAGTGTGGAAAAAACACTTTTTGCACTTGTGGTAGTGTTGAAAAACCATTTTTCGCACTTGTGTTAGTGTTGAAAAACCACTTTTCGCACTTGTGTTAGTGTTGAAAAACCACTTTTCGCACTTGTGTTGGTGCAGGAAACCACTTTTGCACTTGTATTAGTGTGGAAAAACCACTTTTCGCACTTGTGTTAGTGTTGAAAACCACTTTTCGCACTTGTGTTAGTGTTGAAAAACCACTTTTCGCACTTGTGTTGGTGCAGGAAACCACTTTTGCACTTGTATTAGTGTGGAAAAAAACACTTTTTGCACTTGTGATAGTGTTGAAAAACCACTTTTCGCACTTGTGTTAGTGTTGAAAAACCACTTTTCGCACTTGTGTTGGTGCAGGAAACCACTTTTGCACTTGTATTAGTGTGGAAAAACCACTTTTCGCACTTGTGTTAGTGTTGAAAAACCACTTTCGCACTTGTGTTAGTGTTGAAAAACCACTTTTCGCATTGTGTTGGTGCAGGAAACCACTTTTGCACTTGTATTAGTGTGGAAAAAACACTTTTTGCACTTGTGATAGTGTTGAAAAACCACTTTTCGCACTTGTGTTAGTGTTGAAAAACCACTTTTCGCACTTGTGTTATTGTTGAAAAACCACTTTTCGCACTTGTGTTGGTGCAGGAAACCACTTTTTCACTTGTATTAATGTGGAAAAAACACTTTTCGCACTTGTGTTAGTGTTGAAAAACCACTTTTCGCACTTGTGTTAGTGTTGAAAAACCACTTTTGCACTTGTGTTGGTGCAGGAAACCACTTTTCGCACTTGTGTTAGTGTGGAAAAAACACTTTTCGCACTTGTGTTAGTGTTGAAAAACCACTTTTGCACTTGTGTTGGTGCAGGAAACCACTTTTGCACTTGTATTAGTGTGGAAAAAACACTTTTCGCACTTGTGTTAGTGTTGAAAAACCACTTTTCGCACTTGTGTTAGTGTTGAAAAACCACTTTTCGCACTTGTGTTGGTGCAGGAAACCACTTTTGCACTTGAATTAGTGTGGAAAAAACACTTTTTGGACTTGTGATAGTGTTGAAAAACCACTTTTCGCACTTGTGTTAGTGTTGAAAAACCACTTTTCGCACTTGTGTTGGTGCAGGAAACCACTTTTGCACTTGTATTAGTGTGGAAAAACCACTTTTTGCACTTGTGATAGTGTTGAAAAACCACTTTTCGCACTTGTGTTAGTGTTGAAAAACCACTTTTTGCACTTGTGTTAGTGTTGAAAAACCACTTTTCGCACTTGTGTTGGTGCAGGAAACCACTTTTGCACTTGTATTAGTGTGGAAAAAACACTTTTCGCACTTGTGTTAGTGTTGAAAAACCACTTTTCGCACTTGTGTTAGTGTTGAAAAACCACTTTTGCACTTGTGTTGGTGCAGGAAACCACTTTTGCACTTGTATTAGTGTGGAAAAAACACTTTTTGCACTTGTGATAGTGTTGAAAAACCACTTTTCGCACTTGTGTTAGTGTTGAAAAACCACTTTTCGCACTTGTGTTATTGTTGAAAAACCACTTTTCGCACTTGTGTTGGTGCAGGAAACCACTTTTGCACTTGTATTAATGTGGAAAAAACACTTTTCGCACTTGTGTTAGTGTTGAAAAACCACTTTTCGCACTTGTGTTGTGCAGGAAACCACTTTTGCACTTGTATTAATGTGGAAAAAACACTTTTCGCACTTGTGTTAGTGTTGAAAAACCACTTTTCGCACTTGTGTTAGTGTTGAAAAACCACTTTTGCACTTGTGTTGGTGCAGGAAAACCACTTTTCGCACTTGTGTTAGTGTGGAAAAAACACTTTTCACACTTGTGTTAGTGTTGAAAAACACTTTTGCACTTGTGTTGGTTCAGGAAACCACTTTTGCACTTGTATTAGTGTGGAAAAAACACTTTTCGCACTTGTGTTAGTGTTGAAAAACCACGTTTCGCACTTGTGTTAGTGTTGAAAAACCACTTTTCGCACTTGTGTTAGTGTTGAAAAACCACTTTGCACTTGTGTTGGTGCAGGAAACCACTTTTGCACTTGTATTAGTGTGGAAAAAACACTTTTTGCACTTGTGATAGTGTTGAAAAACCACTTTTCGCACTTGTGTTAGTGTTGAAAAACCACTTTTCGCACTTGTGTTAGTGTTGAAAAACCACTTTTCGCACTTGTGTTGGTGCAGGAAACCACTTTTGCACTTGTATTAATGTGGAAAAAACACTTTTCGCACTTGTGTTAGTGTTGAAAAACCACTTTTCGCACTTGTGTTAGTGTTGAAAAACCACTTTTGCACTTGTGTTGGTGCAGGAAACCACTTTTCACACTTGTGTTAGTGTGGAAAAAACACTTTTCACACTTGTGTTAGTGTTGAAAAACCACTTTTGCACTTGTGTTGGTGCAGGAAACCACTTTTGCACTTGTATTAGTGTGGAAAAAACACTTTTCGCACTTGTGTTAGTGTTGAAAAAACCACGTTTCGCACTTGTGTTCGTGTTGAAAAACCACTTTTCGCACTTGTGTTGGTGCAGGAAACCACTTTTGCACTTATATTAGTGTGGAAAAAACACTTTTTGCACTTGTGGTAGTGTTGAAAAACCATTTTTCGCACTTGTGTTAGTGTTGAAAAACCACTTTTCGCACTTGTGTTAGTGTTGAAAAACCACTTTTCGCACTTGTGTTGGTGCAGGAAACCACTTTGCACTTGTATTAGTGTGGAAAAACCACTTTTCGCACTTGTGTTAGTGTTGAAAAACCACTTTTCGCACTTGTGTTAGTGTTGAAAAACCACTTTTCGCACTTGTGTTGGTGCAGGAAACCACTTTTGCACTTGTATTAGTGTGGAAAAAAACACTTTTTGCACTTGTGATAGTGTTGAAAAACCACTTTTCGCACTTGTGTTAGTGTTGAAAAACCACTTTTCGCACTTGTGTTGGTGCAGGAAACCACTTTTGCACTTGTATTAGTGTGGAAAAACCACTTTTCGCACTTGTGTTAGTGTTGAAAAACCACTTTTCGCACTTGTGTTAGTGTTGAAAAACCACTTTTCGCACTTGTGTTGGTGCAGGAAACCACTTTTGCACTTGTATTAGTGTGGAAAAAACACTTTTTGCACTTGTGATAGTGTTGAAAAACCACTTTTCGCACTTGTGTTAGTGTTGAAAAACCACTTTTCGCACTTGTGTTATTGTTGAAAAACCACTTTTCGCACTTGTGTTGGTGCAGGAAACCACTTTTTCACTTGTATTAATGTGGAAAAAACACTTTTCGCACTTGTGTTAGTGTTGAAAAACCACTTTTCGCACTTGTGTTAGTGTTGAAAAACCACTTTTGCACTTGTGTTGGTGCAGGAAACCACTTTTCGCACTTGTGTTAGTGTGGAAAAAACACTTTTCGCACTTGTGTTAGTGTTGAAAAACCACTTTTGCACTTGTGTTGGTGCAGGAAACCACTTTTGCACTTGTATTAGTGTGGAAAAAACACTTTTCGCACTTGTGTTAGTGTTGAAAAACCACTTTTCGCACTTGTGTTAGTGTTGAAAAACCACTTTTCGCACTTGTGTTGGTGCAGGAAACCACTTTTGCACTTGAATTAGTGTGGAAAAAACACTTTTTGGACTTGTGATAGTGTTGAAAAACCACTTTTCGCACTTGTGTTAGTGTTGAAAAACCACTTTTCGCACTTGTGTTGGTGCAGGAAACCACTTTTGCACTTGTATTAGTGTGGAAAAACCACTTTTTGCACTTGTGATAGTGTTGAAAAACCACTTTTCGCACTTGTGTTAGTGTTGAAAAACCACTTTTTGCACTTGTGTTAGTGTTGAAAAACCACTTTTCGCACTTGTGTTGGTGCAGGAAACCACTTTTGCACTTGTATTAGTGTGGAAAAAACACTTTTCGCACTTGTGTTAGTGTTGAAAAACCACTTTTCGCACTTGTGTTAGTGTTGAAAAACCACTTTTGCACTTGTGTTGGTGCAGGAAACCACTTTTGCACTTGTATTAGTGTGGAAAAAACACTTTTTGCACTTGTGATAGTGTTGAAAAACCACTTTTCGCACTTGTGTTAGTGTTGAAAAACCACTTTTCGCACTTGTGTTATTGTTGAAAAACCACTTTTCGCACTTGTGTTGGTGCAGGAAACCACTTTTGCACTTGTATTAATGTGGAAAAAACACTTTTCGCACTTGTGTTAGTGTTGAAAAACCACTTTTCGCACTTGTGTTGGTGCAGGAAACCACTTTTGCACTTGTATTAATGTGGAAAAAACACTTTTCGCACTTGTGTTAGTGTTGAAAAACCACTTTTCGCACTTGTGTTAGTGTTGAAAAACCACTTTTGCACTTGTGTTGGTGCAGGAAACCACTTTTCGCACTTGTGTTAGTGTGGAAAAAACACTTTTCACACTTGTGTTAGTGTTGAAAAACCACTTTTGCACTTGTGTTGGTGCAGGAAACCACTTTTGCACTTGTATTAGTGTGGAAAAAACACTTTTCGCACTTGTGTTAGTGTTGAAAAACCACGTTTCGCACTTGTGTTCGTGTTGAAAAACCACTTTTCGCACTTGTGTTGGTGCAGGAAACCACTTTTGCACTTATATTAGTGTGGAAAAAACACTTTTTGCACTTGTGGTAGTGTTGAAAAACCATTTTTCGCACTTGTGTTAGTGTTGAAAAACCACTTTTCGCACTTGTGTTAGTGTTGAAAAACCACTTTTCGCACTTGTGTTGGTGCAGGAAACCACTTTTGCACTTGTATTAGTGTGGAAAAACCACTTTTCGCACTTGTGTTAGTGTTGAAAAACCACTTTTCGCACTTGTGTTAGTGTTGAAAAACCACTTTTCGCACTTGTGTTGGTGCAGGAAACCACTTTTGCACTTGTATTAGTGTGGAAAAAACACTTTTTGCACTTGTGATAGTGTTGAAAAACCACTTTTCGCACTTGTGTTAGTGTTGAAAAACCACTTTTCGCACTTGTGTTGGTGCAGGAAACCACTTTTGCACTTGTATTAGTGTGGAAAAACCACTTTTCGCACTTGTGTTAGTGTTGAAAAACCACTTTTCGCACTTGTGTTAGTGTTGAAAAACCACTTTTCGCACTTGTGTTGGTGCAGGAAACCACTTTTGCACTTGTATTAGTGTGGAAAAAACACTTTTTGCACTTGTGATAGTGTTGAAAAACCACTTTTCGCACTTGTGTTAGTGTTGAAAAACCACTTTTCGCACTTGTGTTATTGTTGAAAAACCACTTTTCGCACTTGTGTTGGTGCAGGAAACCACTTTTTCACTTGTATTAATGTGGAAAAAACACTTTTCGCACTTGTGTTAGTGTTGAAAAACCACTTTTCGCACTTGTGTTAGTGTTGAAAAACCACTTTTGCACTTGTGTTGGTGCAGGAAACCACTTTTCGCACTTGTGTTAGTGTGGAAAAAACACTTTTCGCACTTGTGTTAGTGTTGAAAAACCACTTTTGCACTTGTGTTGGTGCAGGAAACCACTTTTGCACTTGTATTAGTGTGGAAAAAACACTTTTCGCACTTGTGTTAGTGTTGAAAAACCACTTTTCGCACTTGTGTTAGTGTTGAAAAACCACTTTTCGCACTTGTGTTGGTGCAGGAAACCACTTTTGCACTTGTATTAGTGTGGAAAAAACACTTTTTGGACTTGTGATAGTGTTGAAAAACCACTTTTCGCACTTGTGTTAGTGTTGAAAAACCACTTTTCGCACTTGTGTTGGTGCAGGAAACCACTTTTGCACTTGTATTAGTGTGGAAAAACCACTTTTTGCACTTGTGATAGTGTTGAAAAACCACTTTTCGCACTTGTGTTAGTGTTGAAAAACCACTTTTTGCACTTGTGTTAGTGTTGAAAAACCACTTTTCGCACTTGTGTTGGTGCAGGAAACCACTTTTGCACTTGTATTAGTGTGGAAAAAACACTTTTCGCACTTGTGTTAGTGTTGAAAAAACCACTTTTCGCACTTGTGTTAGTGTTGAAAAACCACTTTTGCACTTGTGTTGGTGCAGGAAACCACTTTTGCACTTGTATTAGTGTGGAAAAAACACTTTTTGCACTTGTGATAGTGTTGAAAAACCACTTTTTGCACTTGTGTTAGTGTTGAAAAACCACTTTTCGCACTTGTGTTATTGTTGAAAAACCACTTTTCGCACTTGTGTTGGTGCAGGAAACCACTTTTGCACTTGTATTAATGTGGAAAAAACACTTTTCGCACTTGTGTTAGTGTTGAAAAACCACTTTTCGCACTTGTGTTAGTGTTGAAAAACCACTTTTGCACTTGTGTTGGTGCAGGAAACCACTTTTCGCACTTGTGTTAGTGTGGAAAAAACACTTTTCGCACTTGTGTTAGTGTTGAAAAACCACTTTTGCACTTGTGTTGGTGCAGGAAACCACTTTTGCACTTGTATTAGTGTGGAAAAAACATTTTTCGCACTTGTGTTAGTGTTGAAAAACCACGTTTCGCACTTGTGTTCGTGTTGAAAAACCACTTTTCGCACTTGTGTTGGTGCAGGAAACCACTTTTGCACTTATATTAGTGTGGAAAAAACACATTTTGCACTTGTATTAGTGTGGAAAAACCACTTTTCGCACTTGTGTTAGTGTTGAAATACCACTTTTCGCACTTCTGTTAGTGTTGAAAAACCACTTTTCGCACTTGTGTTGGTGCAGGAAACCACTTTTGCACTTGTATTAGTGTGGAAAAAACACTTTTTGGACTTGTGATAGTGTTGAAAAACCACTTTTCGCACTTGTGTTAGTGTTGAAAAACCACTTATCGCACTTGTGTTAGTGTTGAAAAACCACTTTTCGCACTTGTGTTGGTGCAGGAAACCACTTTTGCACTTGTATTAGTGTGGAAAAACCACTTTTTGCACTTGTGATAGTGTTGAAAAACCACTTTTCGCACTTGTGTTAGTGTTGAAAAACCACTTTTTGCACTTGTGTTAGTGTTGAAAAACCACTTTTCGCACTTGTGTTGGTGCAGGAAACCACTTTTGCACTTGTATTAGTGTGGAAAAAACACTTTTCGCACTTGTGTTAGTGTTGAAAAACCACATTTCGCACTTGTGTTAGTGTTGAAAAACCACTTTTTGCACTTGTGTTGGTGCAGGAAACCACTTTTGCACTTGTATTAGTGTGGAAAAAACACTTTTCGCACTTGTGGTAGTGTTGAAAAACAACTTTTCGCACTTGTGTTAGTGTTGAAAAACCACTTATCGCACTTGTGTTAGTGTTGAAAAACCACTTTTCGCACTTGTGTTGGTGCAGGAAACCACTTTTGCACTTGTATTAGTGTGGAAAAAACCACTTTTCGCACTTGTGTTAGTGTTGAAATACCACTTTTCGCACTTCTGTTAGTGTTGAAAAACCACTTTTCGCACTTGTGTTGGTGCAGGAAACCACTTTTGCACTTGTATTAGTGTGGAAAAAACACTTTTTGGACTTGTGATAGTGTTGAAAAACCACTTTTCGCACTTGTGTTAGTGTTGAAAAACCACTTTTCGCACTTGTGTTGGTGCAGGAAACCACTTTTGCACTTGTATTAGTGTGGAAAAACCACTTTTTGCACTTGTGATAGTGTTGAAAAACCACTTTTCGCACTTGTGTTAGTGTTGAAAAACCACTTTTTGCACTTGTGTTAGTGTTGAAAAACCACTTTTCGCACTTGTGTTGGTGCAGGAAACCACTTTTGCACTTGTATTAGTGTGGAAAAAACACTTTTCGCACTTGTGTTAGTGTTGAAAAAACACATTTCGCACTTGTGTTAGTGTTGAAAAACCACTTTTTGCACTTGTGTTGGTGCAGGAAACCACTTTTGCACTTGTATTAGTGTGGAAAAAACACTTTTTGCACTTGTGTTAGTGTTGAAAAACCACTTTTCGCACTTGTGTTAGTGTTGAAAAACCACTTTTCGCACTTGTGTTGGTGCAGGAAACCACTTTTGCACTTGTATTAATGTGGAAAAAACACTTTTCGCACTTGTGTTAGTGTTGAAAAACCACTTTTCGCACTTGTGTTAGTGTTGAAAAACCACTTTTGCACTTGTGTTGGTGCAGGAAACCACTTTTCGCACTTGTGTTAGTGTGGAAAAAACACTTTTCACACTTGTGTTAGTGTTGAAAAACCACTTTTGCACTTGTGTTGGTGCAGGAAACCATTTTTGCACTTGTATTAGTGTGGAAAAAACACTTTTCGCACTTGTGTTAGTGTTGAAAAACCACGTTTCGCACTTGTGTTCATGTTGAAAAACCACTTTTCGCACTTGTGTTGGTGCAGGAAACCACTTTTGCACTTATATTAGTGTGGAAAAAACACTTTTTGCACTTGTGGTAGTGTTGAAAAACCATTTTTCGCACTTGTGTTAGTGTTGAAAAACCACTTTTCGCACTTGTGTTAGTGTTGAAAAACCACTTTTCGCACTTGTGTTGGTGCAGGAAACCACTTTTGCACTTGTATTAGTGTGGAAAAACCACTTTTCGCACTTGTGTTAGTGTTGAAAAACGACTTTTTGCACTTGTGTTAGTGTTGAAAAACCACTTTTCGCACTTGTGTTGGTGCAGGAAACCACTTTTGCACTTGTATTAGTGTGGAAAAAACACTTTTTGCACTTGTGATAGTGTTGAAAAACCACTTTTCGCACTTGTGTTAGTGTTGAAAAACCACTTTTCGCACTTGTGTTATTGTTGAAAAACCACTTTTCGCACTTGTGTTGGTGCAGGAAACCACTTTTGCACTTGTATTAATGTGGAAAAAACACTTTTCGCACTTGTGTTAGTGTTGAAAAACCACTTTTCGCACTTGTGTTAGTGTTGAAAAACCACTTTTGCACTTGTGTTGGTGCAGGAAACCACTTTTCGCACTTGTGTTAGTGTGGAAAAAACACTTTTCGCACTTGTGTTAGTGTTGAAAAACCACTTTTGCACTTGTGTTGGTGCAGGAAACCACTTTTGCACTTGTATTAGTGTGGAAAAAACACTTTTCGCACTTGAGTTAGTGTTGAAAAACCACTTTTCGCACTTGTGTTAGTGTTGAAAAACCACTTTTCGCACTTGTGTTGGTGCAGGAAACCACTTTTGCACTTGTATTAATGTGGAAAAAACACTTTTTGGACTTGTGATAGTGTTGAAAAACCACTATTTGCACTTGTGATAGTGTTGAAAAACCACTTTTCGCACTTGTATTAGTGTGGAAAAACCACTTTTTGCACTTGTGATAGTGTTGAAAAACCACTTTTCGCACTTGTGTTAGTGTTGAAAAACCACTTTTTGCACTTGTGTTAGTGTTGAAAAACCACTTTTCGCACTTGTGTTGGTGCAGGAAACCACTTTTGCACTTGTATTAGTGTGGAAAAAACACTTTTCGCACTTGTGTTAGTGTTGAAAAAACACATTTCGCACTTGTGTTAGTGTTGAAAAACCACTTTTTGCACTTGTGTTGGTGCAGGAAACCACTTTTGCACTTGTATTAGTGTGGAAAAAACACTTTTTGCACTTGTGTTAGTGTTGAAAAACCACTTTTCGCACTTGTGTTAGTGTTGAAAAACCACTTTTCGCACTTGTGTTGGTGCAGGAAACCACTTTTGCACTTGTATTAATGTGGAAAAAACACTTTTCGCACTTGTGTTAGTGTTGAAAAACCACTTTTCGCACTTGTGTTAGTGTTGAAAAACCACTTTTGCACTTGTGTTGGTGCAGGAAACCACTTTTCGCACTTGTGTTAGTGTGGAAAAAACACTTTTCACACTTGTGTTAGTGTTGAAAAACCACTTTTGCACTTGTGTTGGTGCAGGAAACCATTTTTGCACTTGTATTAGTGTGGAAAAAACACTTTTCGCACTTGTGTTAGTGTTGAAAAACCACGTTTCGCACTTGTGTTCATGTTGAAAAACCACTTTTCGCACTTGTGTTGGTGCAGGAAACCACTTTTGCACTTATATTAGTGTGGAAAAAACACTTTTTGCACTTGTGGTAGTGTTGAAAAACCATTTTTCGCACTTGTGTTAGTGTTGAAAAACCACTTTTCGCACTTGTGTTAGTGTTGAAAAACCACTTTTCGCACTTGTGTTGGTGCAGGAAACCACTTTTGCACTTGTATTAGTGTGGAAAAACCACTTTTCGCACTTGTGTTAGTGTTGAAAAACGACTTTTTGCACTTGTGTTAGTGTTGAAAAACCACTTTTCGCACTTGTGTTGGTGCAGGAAACCACTTTTGCACTTGTATTAGTGTGGAAAAAACACTTTTTGCACTTGTGATAGTGTTGAAAAACCACTTTTCGCACTTGTGTTAGTGTTGAAAAACCACTTTTCGCACTTGTGTTATTGTTGAAAAACCACTTTTCGCACTTGTGTTGGTGCAGGAAACCACTTTTGCACTTGTATTAATGTGGAAAAAACACTTTTCGCACTTGTGTTAGTGTTGAAAAACCACTTTTCGCACTTGTGTTAGTGTTGAAAAACCACTTTTGCACTTGTGTTGGTGCAGGAAACCACTTTTCGCACTTGTGTTAGTGTGGAAAAAACACTTTTCGCACTTGTGTTAGTGTTGAAAAACCACTTTTGCACTTGTGTTGGTGCAGGAAACCACTTTTGCACTTGTATTAGTGTGGAAAAAACACTTTTCGCACTTGAGTTAGTGTTGAAAAACCACTTTTCGCACTTGTGTTAGTGTTGAAAAACCACTTTTCGCACTTGTGTTGGTGCAGGAAACCACTTTTGCACTTGTATTAATGTGGAAAAAACACTTTTTGGACTTGTGATAGTGTTGAAAAACCACTATTTGCACTTGTGATAGTGTTGAAAAACCACTTTTCGCACTTGTGTTAGTGTTGAAAAACCACTTTTTGCACTTGTGTTAGTGTTGAAAAACCACTTTTCGCACTTGTGTTGGTGCAGGAAACCACTTTTGCACTTGTATTAGTGTGGAAAAAACACTTTTCGCACTTGTGTTAGTGTTGAAAAACCACTTTTCGCACTTGTGTTAGTGTTGAAAAACCACTTTTGCACTTGTGTTGGTGCAGGAAACCACTTTTGCACTTGTATTAGTGTGGAAAAAACACTTTTTGCACTTGTGATAGTGTTGAAAAACCACTTATCGCACTTGTGTTAGTGTTGAAAAACCACTTTTTGCACTTGTGTTATTGTTGAAAAACCACTTTTCGCACTTGTGTTGGTGCAGGAAACCACTTTTGCACTTGTATTAATGTGGAAAAAACACTTTTCGCACTTGTGTTAGTGTTGAAAAACCACTTTTCGCACTTGTGTTAGTGTTGAAAAACCACTTTTGCACTTGTGTTGGTGCAGGAAACCACTTTTCGCACTTGTGTTAGTGTGGAAAAAACACTTTTCGCACTTGTGTTAGTGATGAAAAACCACTTTTGCACTTGTGTTGGTGCAGGAAACCACTTTTGCACTTGTATTAGTGTGGAAAAAACACTTTTCGCACTTGTGTTAGTGTTGAAAAACCACGTTTCGCACTTGTGTTCGTGTTGAAAAACCACTTTTCGCACTTGTGTTGGTGCAGGAAACCACTTTTGCACTTATATTAGTGTGGAAAAAACACATTTTGCACTTGTATTAGTGTGGAAAAACCACTTTTCGCACTTGTGTTAGTGTTGAAATACCACTTTTCGCACTTCTGTTAGTGTTGAAAAACCACTTTTCGCACTTGTGTTGGTGCAGGAAACCACTTTTGCACTTGTATTAGTGTGGAAAAAACACTTTTTGGACTTGTGATAGTGTTGAAAAACCACTTTTCGCACTTGTGTTAGTGTTGAAAAACCACTTTTCGCACTTGTGTTGGTGCAGGAAACCACTTTTGCACTTGTATTAGTGTGGAAAAACCACTTTTTGCACTTGTGATAGTGTTGAAAAACCACTTTTCGCACTTGTGTTAGTGTTGAAAAACCACTTTTTGCACTTGTGTTAGTGTTGAAAAACCACTTTTCGCACTTGTGTTGGTGCAGGAAACCACTTTTGCACTTGTATTAGTGTGGAAAAAACACTTTTCGCACTTGTGTTAGTGTTGAAAAACCACATTTCGCACTTGTGTTAGTGTTGAAAAACCACTTTTTGCACTTGTGTTGGTGCAGGAAACCACTTTTGCACTTGTATTAGTGTGGAAAAAACACTTTTCGCACTTGTGGTAGTGTTGAAAAACAACTTTTCGCACTTGTGTTAGTGTTGAAAAACCACTTATCGCACTTGTGTTAGTGTTGAAAAACCACTTTTCGCACTTGTGTTGGTGCAGGAAACCACTTTTGCACTTGTATTAGTGTGGAAAAACCACTTTTTGCACTTGTGATAGTGTTGAAAAACCACTTTTCGCACTTGTGTTAGTGTTGAAAAACCACTTTTTGCACTTGTGTTAGTGTTGAAAAACCACTTTTCGCACTTGTGTTGGTGCAGGAAACCACTTTTGCACTTGTATTAGTGTGGAAAAAACACTTTTCGCACTTGTGTTAGTGTTGAAAAACCACATTTCGCACTTGTGTTAGTGTTGAAAAACCACTTTTTGCACTTGTGTTGGTGCAGGAAACCACTTTTGCACTTGTATTAGTGTGGAAAAAACACTTTTCGCACTTGTGGTAGTGTTGAAAAACAACTTTTCGCACTTGTGTTAGTGTTGAAAAACCACTTATCGCACTTGTGTTAGTGTTGAAAAACCACTTTTCGCACTTGTGTTGGTGCAGGAAACCACTTTTGCACTTGTATTAGTGTGGAAAAAACACTTTTTGCACTTGTGATAGTGTTGAAAAACCACTTTTCGCACTTGTGTTAGTGTTGAAAAACCACTTTTCGCACTTGTGTTATTGTTGAAAAACCACTTTTCGCACTTGTGTTGGTGCAGGAAACCACTTTTGCACTTGTATTAATGTGGAAAAAACACTTTTCGCACTTGTGTTAGTGTTGAAAAACCACTTTTCGCACTTGTGTTAGTGTTGAAAAACCACTTTTGCACTTGTGTTGGTGCAGGAAACCACTTTTCGCACTTGTGTTAGTGTGGAAAAAACACTTTTCGCACTTGTGTTAGTGTTGAAAAACCACTTTTGCACTTGTGTTGGTGCAGGAAACCACTTTTGCACTTGTATTAGTGTGGAAAAAACACTTTTCGCACTTGAGTTAGTGTTGAAAAACCACTTTTCGCACTTGTGTTAGTGTTGAAAAACCACTTTTCGCACTTGTGTTGGTGCAGGAAACCACTTTTGCACTTGTATTAATGTGGAAAAAACACTTTTTGGACTTGTGATAGTGTTGAAAAACCACTTTTCGCACTTGTGTTAGTGTTGAAAAACCACTTTTCGCACTTGTGTTGGTGCAGGAAACCACTTTTGCACTTGTATTAGTGTGGAAAAAACACTATTTGCACTTGTGATAGTGTTGAAAAACCACTTTTCGCACTTGTGTTAGTGTTGAAAAACCACTTTTTGCACTTGTGTTAGTGTTGAAAAACCACTTTTCGCACTTGTGTTGGTGCAGGAAACCACTTTTGCACTTGTATTAGTGTGGAAAAAACACTTTTCGCACTTGTGTTAGTGTTGAAAAACCACTTTTCGCACTTGTGTTAGTGTTGAAAAACCACTTTTGCACTTGTGTTGGTGCAGGAAACCACTTTTGCACTTGTATTAGTGTGGAAAAAACACTTTTTGCACTTGTGATAGTGTTGAAAAACCACTTATCGCACTTGTGTTAGTGTTGAAAAACCACTTTTTGCACTTGTGTTATTGTTGAAAAACCACTTTTCGCACTTGTGTTGGTGCAGGAAACCACTTTTGCACTTGTATTAATGTGGAAAAAACACTTTTCGCACTTGTGTTAGTGTTGAAAAACCACTTTTCGCACTTGTGTTAGTGTTGAAAAACCACTTTTGCACTTGTGTTGGTGCAGGAAACCACTTTTCGCACTTGTGTTAGTGTGGAAAAAACACTTTTTGCACTTGTGTTAGTGATGAAAAACCACTTTTGCACTTGTGTTGGTGCAGGAAACCACTTTTGCACTTGTATTAGTGTGGAAAAAACACTTTTCGCACTTGTGTTAGTGTTGAAAAACCACGTTTCGCACTTGTGTTCGTGTTGAAAAACCACTTTTCGCACTTGTGTTGGTGCAGGAAACCACTTTTGCACTTATATTAGTGTGGAAAAAACACATTTTGCACTTGTATTAGTGTGGAAAAACCACTTTTCGCACTTGTGTTAGTGTTGAAATACCACTTTTCGCACTTCTGTTAGTGTTGAAAAACCACTTTTCGCACTTGTGTTGGTGCAGGAAACCACTTTTGCACTTGTATTAGTGTGGAAAAAACACTTTTTGGACTTGTGATAGTGTTGAAAAACCACTTTTCGCACTTGTGTTAGTGTTGAAAAACCACTTTTCGCACTTGTGTTGGTGCAGGAAACCACTTTTGCACTTGTATTAGTGTGGAAAAACCACTTTTTGCACTTGTGATAGTGTTGAAAAACCACTTTTCGCACTTGTGTTAGTGTTGAAAAACCACTTTTTGCACTTGTGTTAGTGTTGAAAAACCACTTTTCGCACTTGTGTTGGTGCAGGAAACCACTTTTGCACTTGTATTAGTGTGGAAAAAACACTTTTCGCACTTGTGTTAGTGTTGAAAAACCACATTTCGCACTTGTGTTAGTGTTGAAAAACCACTTTTTGCACTTGTGTTGGTGCAGGAAACCACTTTTGCACTTGTATTAGTGTGGAAAAAACACTTTTCGCACTTGTGGTAGTGTTGAAAAACAACTTTTCGCACTTGTGTTAGTGTTGAAAAACCACTTATCGCACTTGTGTTAGTGTTGAAAAACCACTTTTCGCACTTGTGTTGGTGCAGGAAACCACTTTTGCACTTGTATTAGTGTGGAAAAAACACTTTTTGCACTTGTGATAGTGTTGAAAAACCACTTTTCGCACTTGTGTTAGTGTTGAAAAACCACTTTTCGCACTTGTGTTATTGTTGAAAAACCACTTTTCGCACTTGTGTTGGTGCAGGAAACCACTTTTGCACTTGTATTAATGTGGAAAAAACACTTTTCGCACTTGTGTTAGTGTTGAAAAACCACTTTTCGCACTTGTGTTAGTGTTGAAAAACCACTTTTGCACTTGTGTTGGTGCAGGAAACCACTTTTCGCACTTGTGTTAGTGTGGAAAAAACACTTTTCGCACTTGTGTTAGTGTTGAAAAACCACTTTTGCACTTGTGTTGGTGCAGGAAACCACTTTTGCACTTGTATTAGTGTGGAAAAAACACTTTTCGCACTTGAGTTAGTGTTGAAAAACCACTTTTCACACTTGTGTTAGTGTTGAAAAACCACTTTTCGCACTTGTGTTGGTGCAGGAAACCACTTTTGCACTTGTATTAATGTGGAAAAAACACTTTTTGGACTTGTGATAGTGTTGAAAAACCACTTTTCGCACTTGTGTTAGTGTTGAAAAACCACTTTTCGCACTTGTGTTGGTGCAGGAAACCACTTTTGCACTTGTATTAGTGTGGAAAAACCACTATTTGCACTTGTGATAGTGTTGAAAAACCACTTTTCGCACTTGTGTTAGTGTTGAAAAACCACTTTTTGCACTTGTGTTAGTGTTGAAAAACCACTTTTCGCACTTGTGTTGGTGCAGGAAACCACTTTTGCACTTGTATTAGTGTGGAAAAAACACTTTTCGCACTTGTGTTAGTGTTGAAAAACCACTTTTCGCACTTGTGTTAGTGTTGAAAAACCACTTTTGCACTTGTGTTGGTGCAGGAAACCACTTTTGCACTTGTATTAGTGTGGAAAAAACACTTTTTGCACTTGTGATAGTGTTGAAAAACCACTTATCGCACTTGTGTTAGTGTTGAAAAACCACTTTTTGCACTTGTGTTATTGTTGAAAAACCACTTTTCGCACTTGTGTTGGTGCAGGAAACCACTTTTGCACTTGTATTAATGTGGAAAAAACACTTTTCGCACTTGTGTTAGTGTTGAAAAACCACTTTTCGCACTTGTGTTAGTGTTGAAAAACCACTTTTGCACTTGTGTTGGTGCAGGAAACCACTTTTCGCACTTGTGTTAGTGTGGAAAAAACACTTTTTGCACTTGTGTTAGTGATGAAAAACCACTTTTGCACTTGTGTTGGTGCAGGAAACCACTTTTGCACTTGTATTAGTGTGGAAAAAACACTTTTCGCACTTGTGTTAGTGTTGAAAAACCACGTTTCGCACTTGTGTTCGTGTTGAAAAACCACTTTTCGCACTTGTGTTGGTGCAGGAAACCACTTTTGCACTTATATTAGTGTGGAAAAAACACATTTTGCACTTGTATTAGTGTGGAAAAACCACTTTTCGCACTTGTGTTAGTGTTGAAATACCACTTTTCGCACTTCTGTTAGTGTTGAAAAACCACTTTTCGCACTTGTGTTGGTGCAGGAAACCACTTTTGCACTTGTATTAGTGTGGAAAAAACACTTTTTGGACTTGTGATAGTGTTGAAAAACCACTTTTCGCACTTGTGTTAGTGTTGAAAAACCACTTTTCGCACTTGTGTTGGTGCAGGAAACCACTTTTGCACTTGTATTAGTGTGGAAAAACCACTTTTTGCACTTGTGATAGTGTTGAAAAACCACTTTTCGCACTTGTGTTAGTGTTGAAAAACCACTTTTTGCACTTGTGTTAGTGTTGAAAAACCACTTTTCGCACTTGTGTTGGTGCAGGAAACCACTTTTGCACTTGTATTAGTGTGGAAAAAACACTTTTCGCACTTGTGTTAGTGTTGAAAAACCACATTTCGCACTTGTGTTAGTGTTGAAAAACCACTTTTTGCACTTGTGTTGGTGCAGGAAACCACTTTTGCACTTGTATTAGTGTGGAAAAAACACTTTTCGCACTTGTGGTAGTGTTGAAAAACAACTTTTCGCACTTGTGTTAGTGTTGAAAAACCACTTATCGCACTTGTGTTAGTGTTGAAAAACCACTTTTCGCACTTGTGTTGGTGCAGGAAACCACTTTTGCACTTGTATTAGTGTGGAAAAACCACTTTTTGCACTTGTGATAGTGTTGAAAAACCACTTTTCGCACTTGTGTTAGTGTTGAAAAACCACTTTTTGCACTTGTGTTAGTGTTGAAAAACCACTTTTCGCACTTGTGTTGGTGCAGGAAACCACTTTTGCACTTGTATTAGTGTGGAAAAAACACTTTTCGCACTTGTGTTAGTGTTGAAAAACCACATTTCGCACTTGTGTTAGTGTTGAAAAACCACTTTTTGCACTTGTGTTGGTGCAGGAAACCACTTTTGCACTTGTATTAGTGTGGAAAAAACACTTTTCGCACTTGTGGTAGTGTTGAAAAACAACTTTTCGCACTTGTGTTAGTGTTGAAAAACCACTTATCGCACTTGTGTTAGTGTTGAAAAACCACTTTTCGCACTTGTGTTGGTGCAGGAAACCACTTTTGCACTTGTATTAGTGTGGAAAAACCACTTTTCGCACTTGTGTTAGTGTTGAAATACCACTTTTCGCACTTCTGTTAGTGTTGAAAAACCACTTTTCGCACTTGTGTTGGTGCAGGAAACCACTTTTGCACTTGTATTAGTGTGGAAAAAACACTTTTTGGACTTGTGATAGTGTTGAAAAACCACTTTTCGCACTTGTGTTAGTGTTGAAAAACCACTTTTCGCACTTGTGTTGGTGCAGGAAACCACTTTTGCACTTGTATTAGTGTGGAAAAACCACTTTTTGCACTTGTGATAGTGTTGAAAAACCACTTTTCGCACTTGTGTTAGTGTTGAAAAACCACTTTTTGCACTTGTGTTAGTGTTGAAAAACCACTTATCGCACTTGTGTTAGTGTTGAAAAACCACTTTTCGCACTTGTGTTGGTGCAGGAAACCACTTTTGCACTTGTATTAGTGTGGAAAAACCACTTTTTGCACTTGTGATAGTGTTGAAAAACCACTTTTTGCACTTGTGTTAGTGTTGAAAAACCACTTTTTGCACTTGTGTTAGTGTTGAAAAACCACTTTTCGCACTTGTGTTGGTGCAGGAAACCACTTTTGCACTTGTATTAGTGTGGAAAAAACACTTTTCGCACTTGTGTTAGTGTTGAAAAACCACATTTCGCACTTGTGTTAGTGTTGAAAAACCACTTTTTGCACTTGTGTTGGTGCAGGAAACCACTTTTGCACTTGTATTAGTGTGGAAAAAACACTTTTCGCACTTGTGGTAGTGTTGAAAAACAACTTTTCGCACTTGTGTTAGTGTTGAAAAACCACTTATCGCACTTGTGTTAGTGTTGAAAAACCACTTTTCGCACTTGTGTTGGTGCAGGAAACCACTTTTGCACTTGTATTAGTGTGGAAAAACCACTTTTCGCACTTGTGTTAGTGTTGAAATACCACTTTTCGCACTTGTGTTAGTGTTGAAATACCACTTTTCGCACTTCTGTTAGTGTTGAAAAACCACTTTTCGCACTTGTGTTGGTGCAGGAAACCACTTTTGCACTTGTATTAGTGTGGAAAAAACACTTTTTGGACTTGTGATAGTGTTGAAAAACCACTTTTCGCACTTGTGTTAGTGTTGAAAAACCACTTTTCGCACTTGTGTTGGTGCAGGAAACCACTTTTGCACTTGTATTAGTGTGGAAAAACCACTTTTTGCACTTGTGATAGTGTTGAAAAACCACTTTTCGCACTTGTGTTAGTGTTGAAAAACCACTTTTTGCACTTGTGTTAGTGTTGAAAAACCACTTTTTGCACTTGTGTTGGTGCAGGAAACCACTTTTGCACTTGTATTAGTGTGGAAAAAACACTTTTCGCACTTGTGTTAGTGTTGAAAAACCACATTTCGCACTTGTGTTAGTGTTGAAAAACCACTTTTTGCACTTGTGTTGGTGCAGGAAACCACTTTTGCACTTGTATTAGTGTGGAAAAAACACTTTTCGCACTTGTGGTAGTGTTGAAAAACAACTTTTCGCACTTGTGTTAGTGTTGAAAAACCACTTATCGCACTTGTGTTAGTGTTGAAAAACCACTTTTCGCACTTGTGTTGGTGCAGGAAACCACTTTTGCACTTGTATTAGTGTGGAAAAACCACTTTTGGCACTTGTGATAGTGTTGAAAAACCACTTTTCGCACTTGTGTTAGTGTTGAAAAACCACTTTTTGCACTTGTGTTAGTGTTGAAAAACCACTTTTCGCACTTGTGTTGGTGCAGGAAACCACTTTTGCACTTGTATTAGTGTGGAAAAAACACTTTTCGCACTTGTGTTAGTGTTGAAAAACCACATTTCGCACTTGTGTTAGTGTTGAAAAACCACTTTTTGCACTTGTGTTGGTGCAGGAAACCACTTTTGCACTTGTATTAGTGTGGAAAAAACACTTTTCGCACTTGTGGTAGTGTTGAAAAACAACTTTTCGCACTTGTGTTAGTGTTGAAAAACCACTTATCGCACTTGTGTTAGTGTTGAAAAACCACTTTTCGCACTTGTGTTGGTGCAGGAAACCACTTTTGCACTTGTATTAGTGTGGAAAAACCACTTTTCGCACTTGTGTTAGTGTTGAAATACCACTTTTCGCACTTCTGTTAGTGTTGAAAAACCACTTTTCGCACTTGTGTTGGTGCAGGAAACCACTTTTGCACTTGTATTAGTGTGGAAAAAACACATTTTGGACTTGTGATAGTGTTGAAAAACCACTTTTCGCACTTGTGTTAGTGTTGAAAAACCACTTTTCGCACTTGTGTTGGTGCAGGAAACCACTTTTGCACTTGTATTAGTGTGGAAAAACCACTTTTTGCACTTGTGATAGTGTTGAAAAACCACTTTTCGCACTTGTGTTAGTGTTGAAAAACCACTTTTTGCACTTGTGTTAGTGTTGAAAAACCACTTATCGCACTTGTGTTAGTGTTGAAAAACCACTTTTCGCACTTGTGTTGGTGCAGGAAACCACTTTTGCACTTGTATTAGTGTGGAAAAACCACTTTTTGCACTTGTGATAGTGTTGAAAAACCACTTTTCGCACTTGTGTTAGTGTTGAAAAACCACTTTTTGCACTTGTGTTAGTGTTGAAAAACCACTTTTCGCACTTGTGTTGGTGCAGGAAACCACTTTTGCACTTGTATTAGTGTGGAAAAAACACTTTTCGCACTTGTGTTAGTGTTGAAAAACCACATTTCGCACTTGTGTTAGTGTTGAAAAACCACTTTTTGCACTTGTGTTGGTGCAGGAAACCACTTTTGCACTTGTATTATTGTGGAAAAAACACTTTTCGCACTTGTGGTAGTGTTGAAAAACAACTTTTCGCACTTGTGTTAGTGTTGAAAAACCACTTATCGCACTTGTGTTAGTGTTGAAAAACCACTTTTCGCACTTGTGTTGGTGCAGGAAACCACTTTTGCACTTGTATTAGTGTGGAAAAACCACTTTTCGCACTTGTGTTAGTGTTGAAATACCACTTTTCGCACTTCTGCTAGTGTTGAAAAACCACTTTTCGCACTTGTGTTGGTGCAGGAAACCACTTTTGCACTTGTATTAGTGTGGAAAAAACACTTTTTGGACTTGTGATAGTGTTGAAAAACCACTTTTCGCACTTGTGTTAGTGTTGAAAAACCACTTTTCGCACTTGTGTTGGTGCAGGAAACCACTTTTGCACTTGTGTGGAAAAACCACTTTTTGCACTTGTGATAGTGTTGAAAAACCACTTTTCGCACTTGTGTTAGTGTTGAAAAACCACTTTTTGCACTTGTGTTAGTGTTGAAAAACCACTTTTCGCACTTGTGTTGGTGCAGGAAACCACTTTTGCACTTGTATTAGTGTGGAAAAAACACTTTTCGCACTTGTGTTAGTGTTGAAAAACCACATTTCGCACTTGTGTTAGTGTTGAAAAACCACTTTTTGCACTTGTGTTGGTGCAGGAAACCACTTTTGCACTTGTATTAGTGTGGAAAAAACACTTTTCGCACTTGTGTTAGTGTTGAAAAACCACTTTTCGCACTTGTGTTAGTGTTGAAAAACCACTTTTGCACTTGTGTTGGTGCAGGAAACCACTTTTGCACTTGTATTAGTGTGGAAAAAACACTTTTTGCACTTGTGATAGTGTTGAAAAACCACTTTTCGCACTTGTGTTAGTGTTGAAAAACCACTTTTCGCACTTGTGTTGGTGCAGGAAACCACTTTTGCACTTGTATTAGTGTGGAAAAAACACTTTTCACACTTGTGTTAGTGTTGAAATACCACTTTTCGCACTTCTGCTAGTGTTGAAAAACCACTTTTCGCACTTGTGTTGGTGCAGGAAACCACTTTTGCACTTGTATTAGTGTGGAAAAAACACTTTTTGGACTTGTGATAGTGTTGAAAAACCACATTTCGCACTTGTGTTAGTGTTGAAAAACCACTTTTTGCACTTGTGTTGGTGCAGGAAACCACTTTTGCACTTGTATTAGTGTGGAAAAAACACTTTTCGCACTTGTGTTAGTGTTGAAATACCACTTTTCGCACTTCTGCTAGTGTTGAAAAACCACTTTTCGCACTTGTGTTGGTGCAGGAAACCACTTTTGCACTTGTATTAGTGTGGAAAAAACACTTTTTGGACTTGTGTTAGTGTTGAAAAACCACATTTCGCACTTGTGTTAGTGTTGAAAAACCACTTTTTGCACTTGTGTTGGTGCAGGAAACCACTTTTGCACTTGTATTAGTGTGGAAAAAACACTTTTTGGACTTGTGTTAGTGTTGAAATACCACTTTTCGCACTTCTGCTAGTGTTGAAAAACCACTTTTCGCACTTGTGTTGGTGCAGGAAACCACTTTTGCACTTGTATTAGTGTGGAAAAAACACTTTTTGCACTTGTGATAGTGTTGAAAAACCACTTTTCGCACTTGTGTTAGTGTTGAAAAACCACTTTTCGCACTTGTGTTGGTGCAGGAAACCACTTTTGCACTTGTATTAGTGTGGAAAAAACACTTTTCGCACTTGTGTTAGTGTTGAAATACCACTTTTCGCACTTCTGCTAGTGTTGAAAAACCACTTTTCGCACTTGTGTTGGTGCAGGAAACCACTTTTGCACTTGTATTAGTGTGGAAAAAACACTTTTTGGACTTGTGTTAGTGTTGAAAAACCACATTTCGCACTTGTGTTAGTGTTGAAAAACCACTTTTTGCACTTGTGTTGGTGCAGGAAACCACTTTTGCACTTGTATTAGTGTGGAAAAACCACTTTTCGCACTTGTGTTAGTGTTTAAATACCACTTTTCGCACTTCTGCTAGTGTTGAAAAACCACTTTTCGCACTTGTGTTGGTGCAGGAAACCACTTTTGCACTTGTATTAGTGTGGAAAAAACACTTTTTGGACTTGTGATAGTGTTGAAAAACCACTTTTCGCACTTGTGTTAGTGTTGAAAAACCACTTTTCGCACTTGTGTTGGTGCAGGAAACCACTTTTGCACTTGTGTGGAAAAACCACTTTTTGCACTTGTGATAGTGTTGAAAAACCACTTTTCGCACTTGTGTTAGTGTTGAAAAACCACTTTTTGCACTTGTGTTAGTGTTGAAAAACCACTTTTCGCACTTGTGTTGGTGCAGGAAACCACTTTTGCACTTGTATTAGTGTGGAAAAAACACTTTTCGCACTTGTGTTAGTGTTGAAAAACCACATTTCGCACTTGTGTTAGTGTTGAAAAACCACTTTTTGCACTTGTGTTGGTGCAGGAAACCACTTTTGCACTTGTATTAGTGTGGAAAAAACACTTTTCGCACTTGTGTTAGTGTTGAAAAACCACTTTTCGCACTTGTGTTAGTGTTGAAAAACCACTTTTGCACTTGTGTTGGTGCAGGAAACCACTTTTGCACTTGTATTAGTGTGGAAAAAACACTTTTTGCACTTGTGATAGTGTTGAAAAACCACTTTTCGCACTTGTGTTAGTGTTGAAAAACCACTTTTCGCACTTGTGTTAGTGTTGAAAAACCACTTTTCGCACTTGTGTTGGTGCAGGAAACCACTTTTGCACTTGTATTAATGTGGAAAAAACACTTTTCGCACTTGTGTTAGTGTTGAAAAACCACTTTTCGCACTTGTGTTAGTGTTGAAAAACCACTTTTGCACTTGTGTTGGTGCAGGAAACCACTTTTCGCACTTGTGTTAGTGTGGAAAAAACACTTTTCACACTTGTGTTAGTGTTGAAAAACCACTTTTGCACTTGTGTTGGTGCAGGAAACCACTTTTGCACTTGTATTAGTGTGGAAAAAACACTTTTCGCACTTGTGTTAGTGTTGAAAAACCACGTTTCGCACTTGTGTTCGTGTTGAAAAACCACTTTTCGCACTTGTGTTGGTGCAGGAAACCACTTTTGCACTTATATTAGTGTGGAAAAAACACTTTTTGCACTTGTGGTAGTGTTGAAAAACCATTTTTCGCACTTGTGTTAGTGTTGAAAAACCACTTTTCGCACTTGTGTTAGTGTTGAAAAACCACTTTTCGCACTTGTGTTGGTGCAGGAAACCACTTTTGCACTTGTATTAGTGTGGAAAAACCACTTTTCGCACTTGTGTTAGTGTTGAAAAACCACTTTTCGCACTTGTGTTAGTGTTGAAAAACCACTTTTCGCACTTGTGTTGGTGCAGGAAACCACTTTGGCACTTGTATTAGTGTGGAAAAAACACTTTTTGCACTTGTGATAGTGTTGAAAAACCACTTTTCGCACTTGTGTTAGTGTTGAAAAACCACTTTTCGCACTTGTGTTGGTGCAGGAAACCACTTTTGCACTTGTATTAGTGTGGAAAAAACACTTTTTGCACTTGTGATAGTGTTGAAAAACCACTTTTCGCACTTGTGTTAGTGTTGAAAAACCACTTTTCGCACTTGTGTCAGTGTTGAAAAACCACTTTTCGCACTTGTGTTGGTGCAGGAAACCACTTTTGCACTTGTATTAATGTGGAAAAAACACTTTTCGCACTTGTGTTAGTGTTGAAAAACCACTTTTCGCACTTGTGTTAGTGTTGAAAAACCACTTTTGCACTTGTGTTGGTGCAGGAAACCACTTTTCGCACTTGTGTTAGTGTGGAAAAAACACTTTTCACACTTGTGTTAGTGTTGAAAAACCACTTTTGCACTTGTGTTGGTGCAGGAAACCACTTTTGCACTTGTATTAGTGTGGAAAAAACACTTTTCGCACTTGTGTTAGTGTTGAAAAACCACGTTTTGCACTTGTGTTCGTGTTGAAAAACCACTTTTCGCACTTGTGTTGGTGCAGGAAACCACTTTTGCACTTATATTAGTGTGGAAAAAACACTTTTTGCACTTGTGGTAGTGTTGAAAAACCATTTTTCGCACTTGTGTTAGTGTTGAAAAACCACTTTTCGCACTTGTGTTAGTGTTGAAAAACCACTTTTCGCACTTGTGTTGGTGCAGGAAACCACTTTTGCACTTGTATTAGTGTGGAAAAACCACTTTTCGCACTTGTGTTAGTGTTGAAAAACCACTTTTCGCACTTGTGTTAGTGTTGAAAAACCACTTTTCGCACTTGTGTTGGTGCAGGAAACCACTTTTGCACTTGTATTAGTGTGGAAAAAACACTTTTTGCACTTGTGATAGTGTTGAAAAACCACTTTTCGCACTTGTGTTAGTGTTGAAAAACCACTTTTCGCACTTGTGTTATTGTTGAAAAACCACTTTTCGCACTTGTGTTGGTGCAGGAAACCACTTTTGCACTTGTATTAATGTGGAAAAAACACTTTTCGCACTTGTGTTAGTGTTGAAAAACCACTTTTCGCACTTGTGTTAGTGTTGAAAAACCACTTTTGCACTTGTGTTGGTGCAGGAAACCACTTTTCGCACTTGTGTTAGTGTGGAAAAAACACTTTTCGCACTTGTGTTAGTGTTGAAAAACCACTTTTGCACTTGTGTTGGTGCAGGAAACCACTTTTGCACTTGTATTAGTGTGGAAAAAACACTTTTCGCACTTGTGTTAGTGTTGAAAAACCACGTTTCGCACTTGTGTTCGTGTTGAAAAACCACTTTTCGCACTTGTGTTGGTGCAGGAAACCACTTTTGCACTTATATTAGTGTGGAAAATACACATTTTGCACTTGTATTAGTGTGGAAAAACCACTTTTCGCACTTGTGTTAGTGTTGAAATACCACTTTTCGCACTTCTGTTAGTGTTGAAAAACCACTTTTCGCACTTGTGTTGGTGCAGGAAACCACTTTTGCACTTGTATTAGTGTGGAAAAAACACTTTTTGGACTTGTGATAGTGTTGAAAAACCACTTTTCGCACTTGTGTTAGTGTTGAAAAACCACTTTTCGCACTTGTGTTGGTGCAGGAAACCACTTTTACACTTGTATTAGTGTGGAAAAACCACTTTTTGCACTTGTGATAGTGTTGAAAAACCACTTTTCGCACTTGTGTTAGTGTTGAAAAACCACTTTTTGCACTTGTGTTAGTGGTGAAAAACCACTTTTCGCACTTGTGTTGGTGCAGGAAACCACTTTTGCACTTGTATTAGTGTGGAAAAAACACATTTCGCACTTGTGTTAGTGTTGAAAAACCACTTTTTGCACTTGTGTTGGTGCAGGAAACCACTTTTGCACTTGTATTAGTGTGGAAAAACCACTTTTCGCACTTGTGTTAGTGTTGAAATACCACTTTTCGCACTTCTGCTAGTGTTGAAAAACCACTTTTCGCACTTGTGTTGGTGCAGGAAACCACTTTTGCACTTGTATTAGTGTGGAAAAAACACTTTTTGGACTTGTGATAGTGTTGAAAAACCACTTTTCGCACTTGCGTTAGTGTTGAAAAACTACTTTTCGCACTTGTGTTGGTGCAGGAAACCACTTTTGCACTTGTGTGGAAAAACCACTTTTTGCACTTGTGATAGTGTTGAAAAACCACTTTTCGCACTTGTGTTAGTGTTGAAAAACCACTTTTTGCACTTGTGTTAGTGTTGAAAAACCACTTTTCGCACTTGTGTTGGTGCAGGAAACCACTTTTGCACTTGTATTAGTGTGGAAAAAACACTTTTCGCACTTGTGTTAGTGTTGAAAAACCACATTTCGCACTTGTGTTAGTGTTGAAAAACCACTTTTTGCACTTGTGTTGGTGCAGGAAACCACTTTTGCACTTGTATTAGTGTGGAAAAAACACTTTTCGCACTTGTGTTAGTGTTGAAAAACCACTTTTCGCACTTGTGTTAGTGTTGAAAAACCACTTTTGCACTTGTGTTGGTGCAGGAAACCACTTTTGCACTTGTATTAGTGTGGAAAAAACACTTTTTGCACTTGTGATAGTGTTGAAAAACCACTTTTCGCACTTGTGTTAGTGTTGAAAAACCACTTTTCGCACTTGTGTTGGTGCAGGAAACCACTTTTGCACTTGTATTAGTGTGGAAAAAACACTTTTCACACTTGTGTTAGTGTTGAAATACCACTTTTCGCACTTCTGCTAGTGTTGAAAAACCACTTTTCGCACTTGTGTTGGTGCAGGAAACCACTTTTGCACTTGTATTAGTGTGGAAAAAACACTTTTTGGACTTGTGATAGTGTTGAAAAACCACATTTCGCACTTGTGTTAGTGTTGAAAAACCACTTTTTGCACTTGTGTTGGTGCAGGAAACCACTTTTGCACTTGTATTAGTGTGGAAAAAACACTTTTCGCACTTGTGTTAGTGTTGAAATACCACTTTTCGCACTTCTGCTAGTGTTGAAAAACCACTTTTCGCACTTGTGTTGGTGCAGGAAACCACTTTTGCACTTGTATTAGTGTGGAAAAAACACTTTTTGGACTTGTGTTAGTGTTGAAAAACCACATTTCGCACTTGTGTTAGTGTTGAAAAACCACTTTTTGCACTTGTGTTGGTGCAGGAAACCACTTTTGCACTTGTATTAGTGTGGAAAAAACACTTTTTGGACTTGTGTTAGTGTTGAAATACCACTTTTCGCACTTCTGCTAGTGTTGAAAAACCACTTTTCGCACTTGTGTTGGTGCAGGAAACCACTTTTGCACTTGTATTAGTGTGGAAAAAACACTTTTTGCACTTGTGATAGTGTTGAAAAACCACTTTTCGCACTTGTGTTAGTGTTGAAAAACCACTTTTCGCACTTGTGTTGGTGCAGGAAACCACTTTTGCACTTGTATTAGTGTGGAAAAAACACTTTTCGCACTTGTGTTAGTGTTGAAATACCACTTTTCGCACTTCTGCTAGTGTTGAAAAACCACTTTTCGCACTTGTGTTGGTGCAGGAAACCACTTTTGCACTTGTATTAGTGTGGAAAAAACACTTTTTGGACTTGTGTTAGTGTTGAAAAACCACATTTCGCACTTGTGTTAGTGTTGAAAAAACCACTTTTTGCACTTGTGTTGGTGCAGGAAACCACTTTTGCACTTGTATTAGTGTGGAAAAACCACTTTTCGCACTTGTGTTAGTGTTTAAATACCACTTTTCGCACTTCTGCTAGTGTTGAAAAACCACTTTTCGCACTTGTGTTGGTGCAGGAAACCACTTTTGCACTTGTATTAGTGTGGAAAAAACACTTTTTGGACTTGTGATAGTGTTGAAAAAACCACTTTTCGCACTTGTGTTAGTGTTGAAAAACCACTTTTCGCACTTGTGTTGGTGCAGGAAACCACTTTTGCACTTGTGTGGAAAAACCACTTTTTGCACTTGTGATAGTGTTGAAAAACCACTTTTCGCACTTGTGTTAGTGTTGAAAAACCACTTTTTGCACTTGTGTTAGTGTTGAAAAACCACTTTTCGCACTTGTGTTGGTGCAGGAAACCACTTTTGCACTTGTATTAGTGTGGAAAAAACACTTTTCGCACTTGTGTTAGTGTTGAAAAACCACATTTCGCACTTGTGTTAGTGTTGAAAAACCACTTTTTGCACTTGTGTTGGTGCAGGAAACCACTTTTGCACTTGTATTAGTGTGGAAAAAACACTTTTCGCACTTGTGTTAGTGTTGAAAAACCACTTTTCGCACTTGTGTTAGTGTTGAAAAACCACTTTTGCACTTGTGTTGGTGCAGGAAACCACTTTTGCACTTGTATTAGTGTGGAAAAAACACTTTTTGCACTTGTGATAGTGTTGAAAAACCACTTTTCGCACTTGTGTTAGTGTTGAAAAACCACTTTTCGCACTTGTGTTAGTGTTGAAAAACCACTTTTCGCACTTGTGTTGGTGCAGGAAACCACTTTTGCACTTGTATTAATGTGGAAAAAACACTTTTCGCACTTGTGTTAGTGTTGAAAAACCACTTTTCGCACTTGTGTTAGTGTTGAAAAACCACTTTTGCACTTGTGTTGGTGCAGGAAACCACTTTTCGCACTTGTGTTAGTGTGGAAAAAACACTTTTCACACTTGTGTTAGTGTTGAAAAACCACTTTTGCACTTGTGTTGGTGCAGGAAACCACTTTTGCACTTGTATTAGTGTGGAAAAAACACTTTTTCGCACTTGTGTTAGTGTTGAAAAACCACGTTTCGCACTTGTGTTCGTGTTGAAAAACCACTTTTCGCACTTGTGTTGGTGCAGGAAACCACTTTTGCACTTATATTAGTGTGGAAAAAACACTTTTTGCACTTGTGGTAGTGTTGAAAAACCATTTTTCGCACTTGTGTTAGTGTTGAAAAACCACTTTTCGCACTTGTGTTAGTGTTGAAAAACCACTTTTCGCACTTGTGTTGGTGCAGGAAACCACTTTTGCACTTGTATTAGTGTGGAAAAACCACTTTTCGCACTTGTGTTAGTGTTGAAAAACCACTTTTCGCACTTGTGTTAGTGTTGAAAAACCACTTTTCGCACTTGTGTTGGTGCAGGAAACCACTTTGGCACTTGTATTAGTGTGG